>NC_139924.1:8503913-8621413 GCF_963514095.1 Eutrigla gurnardus | reverse complement strand
TAGCGCACACGCTCCCCGTCAACATGGGTCTCTATCTGAAGAGAGAAGGAAAGAGGGGAACGTGAGGAAAGAGACCAGGAGAGACGAGGTCGTGAACAGGTGAATTCACTCAAAACGCTTTGGGTTTATCTTTGGAAAAATGTCCCATCCTGCCGTCCTGTCATGTATTTTTCTACATTAATTTCACTCCCTCTTTACCGATTTCTTCTTCCGTCGTCCTCCGTGGGGCTCCTGGGGACCAGAGGGGGCGTTGACTGGCCAGGCGCGACCTGAATGGTCTGTTCTGAACAGAAGGACTTCCTGGTCTTCACTTGAGCGACCTGTGACCTAAAAAAAAAAGACAAAACACAGATGGGTAATTTTCACTTTTTTGGATATGTATAGCAATGAAAGAGAAAAACAGTATTCCTAAACAGTTTATTTTATGTATTCACCTTCTGGCATTTACCACGCATGTGAAGAAAGAGGAGAATACCTCAACAGTGATGGTCAATGATGTAATAGTGCAAAAATGTCTGCGAGCAATGCCAGGCCAAGAATGCTAGATTTGTTGATCATATTTAACATGGATGACTGTATCAGGAAAGGAGGACATGGATTAACATATCCATGACTGCTGTGAAGAAGAATATGTTTGAGAACGTATGTAGAACCCTTTGGAAATTGTTACAAGATCTGACTTATCAAAAACGTGAGTGGTAAATCTTTTAATGTCTGCACTGTTTTTTATTATTGCAAATCTGTTTTTATTCTCATTGTCTTTCTGTAATGGATTTTAATTTTGCCTTTATTTTCTTTTAATTCTTATATTTTTTTCACTTTATTGTATGACATGTTATGATGTGAAGCACTTTGAGTCTGCCTTGTGTATGAAATGTGCTATCAAATAAAGTTGCCTTGCCTAGAATATTCTGATAAAACTCAACACGGGTCCATGTTTTTCATAGATCAAAATATTTGCTAATTATGAGGAACTGATGTTCGAGTTGCATAAAGACTGATGTTCGACCTGACAGGTCGAGAAAGACAGACAGGAAAAAAAACACAGGCCGGGAGTAGCAGAGAGGACGGGATGCAGTCACAATAAGGTTAAACTGGACTGTCAAAAACAAAATGATAGAAGAGAATAGTTTCCCTCTCCGGTCAACACATGTAGGCCTTTCAAGGCTCCATTCAGTGAAAATATGAGCCAGACAGGCGGCAAAAGTCAAAACACTAAATAGTGAAGACAAGCCAAAAGTCTTCTATAACAAGACAGATTGGAAGGATCTCCATGGAGTGCAAATCAACAGCACTCCAACTCAAGCACCTCTCAGCTGATGAGTGCACTAAAACCTAAGAATTATCACATTTTCTCAGAAACGTGTGGAGGAATTCAGTCCGGTCTTTTAAATTGGACCCAACAGGCTTCGGGGGGTTGAAGCCGGCCTGATTTGCAAATGATGATCTACTGTGCAGGTTAAATAATTAATAACAGCCTGCTTCCCATGTGTTTATAAAAGTTGTCTGGAGGCTGCTCGTGTCGGAAATAGGCCTCCATTCATTTCTGCATGCATATGTGTGTGTGTTTGTGTGAAGCCATACAAGGCATTAGTAATCCCAAAGACAGGAAAGCCAATATAATCGCTACTGTCTCCCTCTTGATCTCTCATATGTATAAAGGAGGGGGGGGGGGGCACTCTGAATGACCCCTGGTGAGAGAGTGTCGTCAGCATGCTGAAAGACATTTGTTTCCCATTAGGGTCAGCTCAAATGCCAAACAGGAGCCGTTTCCATACAGGCAGCAAGACGTAAGAGCCAAGAAGCAAAGAGACTTCAAACAAACAAAATCCTCTTAAAAAGCAGTCACACGTAACGGCAGAGAGTTTAGTTTTGTCTGAAAACGAGTACGTGAGGCACAGCGAGGGATGGATGCTGCTGCAACCTACTGTGTGTGTGTGTGTGCGTGTGTGTGTGTGTGTGTGTGTGTGTGTGTGTGTGTGTGTGTGTGTGTGTGTGTGTGTGTGTGTGTGTGTGTGTGTGTGTGTGACGTTTAGAAAAGATATAGCCCTGCGTGTTTGGATTAGCATTTAGACTATGGGAGGGGAAAAAGAAGCAGACACATCTGACGGAGACAGATGCACCGTGTTTGTGCGTGGCTGAGTAGATATATATCATAGCTGTGCATTTCTGAGTGCATGTGTTAACATGTGTGCATGATTTGAGAGTGGGTATATATAATGTATGGGACTGCACGTGGAAATGTGAAAATCTGCAGTGTTTATCAGTGTGAGTATAGAAATGAGTACAGGGGGGAACCGCTACTGTGAAACAGGAAGTATTTAGAACTCATCTTTTTTTAAACTTCTGTTTTTGGGGGAGAATTTTGGTCAGTTTTGAATGAAATTCTTTAAGAGAGATGTTGAACTTTGTGGCAAGTTTAGAGGGTGTACATCGTGGTGCTGTTGAATTGTATTCTGATATGCTGTGAGCTGTTTCTAATAGCTCGTGGACACTAGTGACATTAGCTTGACAATGAACACGTAAGACACAAATCGCATTAACAGACCTGCTGTGATCGAGCGGTTTCTTGTAGCTTCTTTCGGGCGTCGTGGCTCTCTTTGGCTTTGTGTGCTGCATCCAGCTGTGATCTCAGCTTCTCAACCATGGCCTGAAACATGCACACGCACACAACACTACAATCAGTCAATACTGTTGTAAACAGGTTTTTTTTAAACAAACAATTTGGTTACATGGTGTTAAAGGAAATATAAGATGAAGATATATTCTCTGCCTTTTTTTCCCTTTTAAAAACGACAGAAAGCCAATAAAAATGAAGCCTAACAGATACGTTGAAAATCGGATATTACCAGCTGTTACTGGATTATCATTCAATACTTATGTTAATAGAAATTGCCATCTGTAAATAATTTATGAGCTGCTTTTTATTATATAGCTATAGACTATTTTCTGAATTCAAATGTCCATTCTTTTCTCTGGTGTTTTTACAATCTTCACAAGGCTTTGAGGCTGAACACTGAAACTACAGGACTGAGAGAGAAAAAGCACACAGAACCTCTTATGGCATGATGACAGATAAAGATACCTTTATGTCGAAGCCAAAAAAAAGGCAAGTGCACGACTCTTACAGGCACTTAACACACAGACACACACGCTTTGTCGTATAGGGAGATGCTAGATGTCAGGTTCATAACACTTTGAGAGAGTGTGTGTGTGTGTGTGTGTGTGTGTGTGTGTGTGTGTGTGTGTGCAGTGTGCCGTAAGTAAGTGTGTGTGGAACATACAGCTCTGCAATACTCAATTAGAGATCCCAGTAGCACACTTTGCATTGACACGTGCAGACAGACGGAGTGGGAGTGAAGTACACAGCTCAATGAGTGCTATAAATCAATAGATCCCCTCATGCGCCGTTAAATCTCCCCAAAGTGTCAAAGTGTTGAGAAAAGTAAATCCAATATATAGGAATACAACGAGGAGGAGGGATGCACCGATCCGACTTTTCCAGTCCTGTTACCTTGTAATACCTGGGCTCTGTGTATGGGCTTATTCTGAGTGCTGATCCGATACTAGTGTTTGATTCATTTAAATATAAAGTGTGTCTTTTGGACTAAGTCTGTCCTACAAGTGTTTAATTAGCCCGGTTCAGTGACACAACCTACATACCGTGTTGCCCATAATCTCTGCCTTCACCAGTTTGGCTCCCAGTTTGTTCATCTCCTCCTCTGACAGCAGTGGAAGCTCCTCCTCTTCCTCCTCACTGTCACTCTCACTCCTAGGTTAAACACAAAGAGGAGATTTTGAAGGGCGGACCCAAACAGAGTCATGTCAACCACAATATGCAACCAATAGTAAACATTTTAAATGAAACACATCTGTCCAGTTTCATGATCACAACCAGCAGGTCTCCATCTCGTTTCCTCCAGATTTACTTTGAACAACAGGATTCTTCAACACCAATCGTAGCCCTAAACCCTCTAATGAGAAACGGATTTGTGAAGTTTTTAATTTAACCATTTAGCTGTTTTATTGTGAGCCCTCACGCTGTTTAGCTGTTATGATTCATTTGAGTTTTTGTGCCCCCCACCGGAGATCATTACAGCCTCGCCTCGGAGGATCTGAGCTGCAGCCTGGGAAGCACCGTTCTAGGCTATTACACTTCTCATAGCCTCATTTCATTCTGCTGCCACGCTGCAGACTCATTTCATGCTGCAGGGGTTCTGGGTGCTGGTTTACCCAAACAACTTAGCGTAATGAGGCACAACACAGAACAACTAAGAAGGCTTTACAAAGCAGCGATGCTCCGACATGTGGCTACAACGGTGCTATATGTTGAACTGCCATAGGTAAAACTATCTATGAGGCAATCATTTCACGCAGTTTAAAAGAGTTTCTGTGCTATTAATTGTTGTTGCAGTTCAGTGTCCTTTAAATGAGACCGAATATTCATGTACTCTATGTTGGCAAAAGGAAAGGTATGAGATAAACATGAAATGTAGAGAGTGACAGAAATGTAATTAAAAGAAAGAACATGAGGAAAAGGACCTGTACTTTAAATATTTAGTACAGCAAATAATATGTGAGGGAACTCAACTTGATTGACTGATGGTTGATATCTAATAGGGCTGCAACTAACGCTTCATAGATGATTAATCTCTAGGTTGTTTTCTCGATTCATTGATTTGTTTTTTGGTCAATTCGGAGATATTCGGTCTACTGTCATGGAGGAGTAAACCAATTAGTCATTGCAGCTATAATTATCGATAACACAGAATTTACATACTGAGATTCTGGTTAAAGCATAAACAGTTGAGACTAAAGGCAAAGGACTTTGTTCAGAGCTTACGTCTAAATGTCTGTTCGACTGTCTGACTAAATATAGTGCTTTAGACACAAAGACAGCTATTAAGTCAGAAATAGTACAGATAAAATATGAGTTGCAGAGTTCAGAGCCCGAGGGAGTTTGGGAATATCAAGACTAATGTTCAGAAACAGATAAGGACTCCAACAGCTCTTGCAGTACCCATGAAACTAATCAAGTACATATGTGAAGAGACAGCCATGTTTTATGGGAGGGATTACTGTCTCTGAGGAGGTTGGCAATGGGAACACATTAACATGACCTAACACCGATTGATGCTTTTATGTCTTTAAGTTCCATTAAGTTTTGTGTCTGTGTGTATTATCTATCAAACATGTAACCCAAAATCTACACAAGCTGCCAAAAGGACATGATGATTAAATATGCCTCATTTGTAATTTTCTTCCACAAGGAATGAGGAATCTATTCCCATTCCATAAAGATGATTTGTTTTACTTTGAAAGTCACCATCTCTGCATTTTTGGCTTTGAACTGGAAATACCGCAAGAACCTCCACAGAAAAATATGGGCTCAAGCCTCAAAATGTGTATGTAGTACTGAATCCCAAAGGTAAAACTAATTATTCCCAGGATGAGACTAAAAGAATTGAAATACAGGTTGCAATGGTTTAAAGGTCGGTTGCTAAGAGGTTTAAAGATTGTGATCGTGGGAAAAATAAACACTGGGAATGATTAATTCCAATAAACACGGTGGATCCACCTCATTTAGTAAACCTTCAACGTTCAAACCTTGTTGTCGTCACGGCGACTTTATCAACATGCAGACCATCTTGGGGAGTAATCACAGTTTTCCCGGGATCCCTCTCTTCCTCCTGTGGTGTTTTTTTAAAGCTGGCAGATTCCTGGGCAGGAACTCCCTGCCTTCTATTACATGGACCGGAGTCTTCATCGTCAGAGCTGGGTTTCAGGAAACCTGTGGATGGCCGTGCTGGAGGACGACGACGCTCTGGAGCTGCTGCACAGGAAAGAAATGACAACGCCTGTTAAGTCTTCCGAGACTCTTGGTAAGTTCTTTCCTAATTCGTGTTGTTCTTTTTCAAGATTAAGGGTGTGAGGTTTGATCCACATGTGTGCAAAACTTGACTCAGTCATCTATTAGAAAAGGCCTCGACATCAACTCACCTTCACCAGGGTCATCATCCTCTGAGGGTTTAAGGAAGCGGCTTTTAAGTGACCCACCAAGAGAGGGAGAACTTTGACTCCAGTTTTGCCCAGATGATGATGCAGCACTTTTTCTATTTCTTTCATGATCCCTATCTCTGTCTCTTTCATTGTCCCTTCCTCCATCTCCCTCCCTATCTCTGTCTCTTCCTCCATCCCTCTCCCTGTCCCTATCTCTGTCTCTTTCATTGTCTCTTCCTCCATCCCTCTCCCTGTCCCTATCTCTGTCTCTTTCATTGTCCCTTCCTCCATCTCCCTCCCTATCTCTGTCTCTTCCTCCATCCCTCTCCCTATCTCTGTCTCTGCCTCCATCCCTCTCTCTGTCCCTATCTTTCTCTCTATACCCGTCTCCATCTCGACCTCTCTCTTTCCCTCTGCCTCGATATCCTCCCCTCTCCTCTCCTCTTCCAGTACGGCATATCTCTCTGTCTGCGGGCGACGACTCTCTTTCGCTTTCATTTCTCCTCCACCGATCTCCCTCTGCCCCGTCTCCATCTTTTCTCCTCCATCTCTCCCTGACCTCATTCCCTCCTCTCCTCCACCCGCCTCTCTGTGTTCTGTCTCCTTCTCCTCCCCTGCTCTGTCCATACACAGCTTTCTCAGCATCTGCAAGTCTTTGCTGAAATTCTTCCATTGACTGTAAAAGGAGAAATACAAGACATATTAAAACGCTTGAATGCATTCTCAGGTTTTGTATATATCCATATGTTACATTTGTTGTATAACATCCAGCAGGTTACTTTGACATTTTAAAAGGGTTTTGTCGCTTGCCCTTTCGTGTGGTCTACTCTAAAGATGCCTGCCATATAGTTTAAGAGGAATCTGCTTAGTTAAGTCAAACAAACAGCTGACTTTTGGCTTTGCTGGCTTCCTTATTAGCCTCCCTTATGACTTTCCACTAGCATTAACTACTGTAAAATAAATATCGACACTGTGTCATTTACCTAGTGGATACTATTATAAAAGTTGTTCAACAACAACATCAGACAAACACAAATTGCGATTATGTGAGTGCTGCCAGCGTGCCATCAGTTCTCACTCCGTATCTCTCGGCCACCACGTCATTGAGGCTGCGCTGCTGCCTCTCCGCCTGCTCCTTCATCCTCTGGTAGCTCTTCCTCAGCCAGCTCAGACCTGCATCATTCACGACTTGTCCTCCTGAGAACCAGGGGACAAAAACACAGTTACGAAGAAGCACCTACAAAAACTCTACTTGTTTGTGCCATTTCACTCATTCTGAGCCTCCAGTGAGTAATTCTTCTTACAAGCATATCAATGTTAATATGAATTACACCCGAGATGATGAATATAAGGTAATCAAAAGAGGGATTGAAACCGTCTATGTAGAAAACATTAAATTCAGTACTACTGGTTCCTGACATATAGACTGGCGTCCTGTCCAGGGTGTACCCTGCCTTCCCCCAATGATAGCTGGGATCGGCTCCAGCCCCCCCGCGACCCTGAATACAGGATAAGCGGTAGACAATGGATGGATGGATGGATGGATGGATGGTTCCTGACATCATCTGAATTGACATTAAATAACCAGACTGATATGTTTCAAAAACGGTTAATTAAGAAGGTGGAGGAATTGGAAAAGAATGTGAGTTTATGTTGCTTGTTGTGAAAAGCTGAAAAATAAATCGAATCGCTTTGCTTTTGTTACTCCACTTCAAGCTGCACATCATTAATTTGGATTTATCCTGGGGCTGACCACATGTTGCCTGATGTGACTGGCTTTTTTATTAAACTTGTTTTCTGAGCAGAAACAATTGTATGCAATGCTGTTTGCATGAGCTTAGTTTTCCTTGCTGTTAAAATAAAGCTTACAATAGAGAGGCCATGCCAACTCCAGAGGGAATTGTACTTCCTGTGTAGAGATAAGAGACACATGCACACCTGCGTTTGCTTGTCAGCTTAACGCAGCTTACTCTCTGTCTGTCTGTCTGTCTGTCTGTCTGTCTGTCTGTCTGTCTGTCTGTCTCCCTTTCCCTTAAATCCCCAACTCAGAAGCTTTTCTGCTCTATCTGTTCACTAATTCTTCTGTCAACCCCCCGTTGACTTTTCTGCAAATTGTATTCAAGTCACTCTCTGATTTGAAAATTAAATACTTTCAGCACAGCAAAACTGTGGGGGGGGGGGGGGGGGGGGGTCTAGATGGTATCCAACGATTTGTGAACCTCTCACAAGATGGTTCCGGTTAGGCTTTGACTGTGAATAGTTAACGTTAGGCAGCGAGTCTTGCAAGTTTTAGTTATATGTGGTTTACCATCTAGACGACTTCCCCATGGGAAATGGATGAAGCTGCTACACAGACTGCCCTGTGACAGACCTTCATCTCATTTCGAGCAGAACTGACTGTCAAGACATAATAAAGCAATTTTTTTTAAGCAGAAGTTTCTATTAATATCTATTAAAACATGTAAACCACCAGCACAAATAACACTACAATGGATAAGAAGTCCTTAAACTGTGCAGAAGTGAAATTTAAACATCTACAATGACAGCTGTGTAACTTAAAGACATTTTTTTCTACTTTTTTCCTTCACTAGATGGTAATGGTAAAGCAACTCTGGTCTACTAAGGAAACTTTCACAGACACTGATAGTTCTGCCTCTTCTTCAATGGATTTCTGTACTTGAATATTGAAAAATGAAATCAATAACTTCCATTTGGAGTGAAACTTCATACTGAGGTTCTGAGATCAAAAGATGTTTACTGTGTTTTTAAACAGCTGAAGAATGTTATGCTATTTGAAACCTCAATAGAGTCAATCTATCTCTGTTATTACCCTTGTTTGCTGCAGTACCAGCCATCTCCTCTGGGGGCAGACCACTTCCTCCATCTTTCCAGTATGGGTTTAGCTCCAATTTGTGCAAACCAGCCTGAGGGAACCACAAACACATATACTTCATCATTTCTGCATACTGTCAATAGCACAACAGGGGCAAGAAAGCTAAAAGTCCTGACAAAAACACCTGCAGACAACAATACATACATACACACACACACACACACACACACAAGTCACAGGATAGTGCTGGCCAACCGGCAGCACCCCCTGTTACCTTGGTAACCACAAAGCTGGTAAAATGAGAAAAGACTGACTGGCACAGTGTTTTCACGCACGCACACGCACGCACGCACGCACACACACACACACACACACACACACACACGCACACACGCACACACGCACACACGCACACACCTGTTCAATGGCCTGAGCCTTTGCCCTCTCTTCTTCTTTCAGTCGCTCTTTTTCAGCCCTCTTCTCAGTTGTGGATGTCGTTTTCATTGCCAGGAAGTCAAAGGTCATCCATTCGTCTCTCTACCAGACAGAGACAGACAATGTGTGAGGTTGAACAAAGAAAAAGAAAGATATATAGATTGAGTGAGTGAGTGGTGCCATTACTGCCCGACACTTGTGCTCTATTTATTTTTTTTACTCAGCTCTACTGTGGAAAAAACAACTTTATTATTGTCTTTTAACTTAATATTTATTGCACGAAGAGAGACTAAATAAAGCATTCAGTATCTGACCAAGTTAGAAATTTACCTCGATATTCTGTGCTGCGCTGAGGTTGCTCTCTGAAGACTTGGACTCATCAGGTTTCTGCCAGGCTTTAGCAACTTGTGTTTGAGCCTCGACCCACTCATCCCCCGAGTGCTGACACATAGAGAAAGGGGAAAATGATGATGAAGACAGAAAGCAGTACGAGAGATTATCATATCCAAACAAACAGATGGAAAATAGAAATATATAAATAATTTTACCAGTTTAGCAGGATTCACTGGCACTATTCAGCTGTTAAGTTGAGACATTGATTAAAAGAATCCTGCAGTGAAAAATAACAAAGATTCACCTCTGAGCTGTCATTGGAGCCATCTTCTGCCGTCTCTCTCTCCTTTTTGGACTTCTTCTTTTTCTCCTTTTTCTTTTTAGATTTCTTCTCTTTCTTCTTCTTGCTCTTTTCCGAACCGTCCTGTAGATTTTGTGCATTTTTCATTGGTTACTTTCTTGTTTGTTATCAAGATGCAATACATTCATGGAGTCAGCCCTCAATCACTTCATTTGTCTCCACTTAGGGGTGTGTTTCACAAAAGTATGATTGAGGATTGACACCATCATAGTTGTTGACTTAACTCAACGTCTATCCTCACATTCACAAAGATACATGAACTCTGACATATGCATTTAACCCATCCTAAGCATTAGGAGCAGTGATCTGCTGTAAAGTGCAGGTAAATGGGGCTCAGAGGCAAACTACAAACCTTGTGGTTAAAGGTTGAGCTACAGCCACCATAATCATCAATATCAACAAGATCTTCCCCTTTCTCCACTGTGTAACTGCTTGAATATAAATCATAACAGCAGTGAAAGGGTACACACATCTTTGATATAATTACACAATACTGTGATCAACAACAATGTTCAAAACTATAGAAGTTGGGTAACTACTGAATCATGTTGCAGAGTGGCAGCATAGCCATTCATGTTTGGAGGTATAGTACAGTTATGAATTGGAGAATTTATTGCACTACAGTGATTATTGAGCGGTGTAAACCTTTATATCTTACTTCTTCTATCTCCTGCAGCCTCTGGTTGATCTCAGGGAGCATCCAAGTGTCCTCACCTCTCTGCCTCTTCAGCTCCTTCCTCCTCTCTTCCTTCTCATACTGCTGCTTGGCCTGAATGACACAAAGGAAATTAAAGGGATTAATAGGAATATAAATTCAGGTGCATTAACATTTGCATTTTCAGACATGTCTAATCCGACTCTGTCATATGGATTCCCTTCATTGTAACGTTATTAAAATCTACTTCTATGTCACATCTTTCTGTCCCGGGTCAGGGACCACCATCTCAGATGCTCTTCCTGACGTTTGTGATTTATGATAATAGCCTATATATGATATGAGTTATGATTTACAACTAACAATTTAAAGCAGCAATGGCAACGACACTGAAGAGCCAATTCCTCTTCATATCCAGCAGAATGAATCATGCCCAGCTTCACTCTTTGCTTTGGGCCAGTTCAAGCACAGATGATCCGGGCAGATAACGTGATTACGGCCTTAATGCTCATCTACCGGAAGCATCATTTGTCTGCCTCATCTGCTCTGTGTATCACGCAAACACAGCTGCGCAGCAGAACGATAACGCACGGCGACATACCTGTGTACATATGTGATTACAACAACGAGCCTGTCCTTTTGTTTACACTGGGAGGGGGACAGCAGGTGTTACGTCATGGTCTGCATGGCTGCGACCACAGTCGCATGTCTCCTATCTGCCACAGCAGTGTTTGCCCTGTAATTTCCTGCCTGCAGTTTAACAGTACCCGCCTGCCCAGGCACAGGGATTATCAGGTTAATGTGAAGACACACAGGTAGTGATAGCTTTCCGGGAGATGGGGAGAGACACCATTTATACCACGTTAAGGACATTTCTGCAACAAAAATGTGCTTGTGCGCCGCTGAGCGTATTGGTAAATAACGTTGACTAGCCGTTAGCCTGCTTAGCTTGTTATTCGAACTAAACGGTTATGATTTAAGTATAATCTGACGCCAATGAAGCTAACATCGGATTACTGATAGAGTTGTTCTCTACCAAGCGTACAGTTCGTACCTTTTCTACCGCCTCTTGTCGTGCCTGTCGTTTATTATGCTTTCTTTCTTCGATGCTGTTGGAACTCTCAAAACCGACTCCCTGCGACGCCATGACACTGTCGTCAATGTTTTCTTTGAGTGTCGTAAAGCGCCACCGTTTACGTCAACCAATGATTTGTGGTTTCTGTAGTTCAAAGGCACCACCACATGCCAAACCATAAAAAACACTATTTCTGACATAACTGACATGACCAATTAGTAATAATCTAATTCATTATAGCAAGTGGAGGAAAAAATAAGCCCTTCTTTGTTCTCAAATAATTTCTCTGCACATAAAAAATATGTATGATGTATATGAGAGACAGCACCATTAGTAGAATACAACTATGCAGATTAACAAGTACTCCGGGCTTCTGTGTGGTGTTTGTCATTTCTGTTGTCTCTCCCCGTCGGGATGGGTACTCTCCAGGTTCTGTTTCCTCTAGACATACAGGTCAGGTTCATTGACACTAAATTGCCCATAAATGTGAATGTGTCCCATATGTAGTGTAACAGCCTGCATTCACAGATTATAAAACAACAAGGGATAAAAAGTAATTATCATTTTCCCATTACATTGGTATTTTATTGCATGTAAACCTGCTGGAAACAGGACAGTAAACCCAGTTATAGCACAGGATGTGCTAGCTTGTAAATGTACCAGGTAAATGTGTAGGACATGGTGATATGGCCTATATGCAAACATTACACTTATCTGTGTCAAGGGCAAAACCAATTTGCCTCAGGGGGTATTGCAATCTGTAGAACCAGTATAGAACACAAATGATGTATATGCAAAGACACAGTACACACAGTAGCAGTAGTAATCTTATTCCATAACCACTGGTATTGATATGATTTTATAGCAACCTAAAAAAAAATACACTGTGGCACCTACATACCTTTATTTGTATATAGAACCAACATTTATTTGATTCCATTACATCCCTCCCTGGATATCACTAATGCACCCGGGAAGAAAGAAGTACATATTATTATTACACAGTATAATCATATTTTGACTCCTGTGAGCTGAATATTTTAATGGATTGTAGCCCGTTAAATCAATGTTCTATACCTGGGGGAGAGACACCTTTACTTTTTAATCATCACTCCAAACGTCAGGCAACAACCTCAACAACAATACATGCATACAAACACACACATTATTGTACATGGATCTACGAAGGATGTCACACGCACACAGATCACACACACAGACCACCTTAATCAATAAACCATCTCTCACCTTAACACCACAGTGTGTTTGTGTAGGTCCTGGAAGACTGAGGAACCATGGGGGTAATTTACTAGGAGCCGCTGACCCATTAACAACCTGCCACAGAAGGGCTACAACAAATAAGCACACTACACTCCGCCGCCATCAATACCCCATTATCCCTCAATTTATTGTGTCTTTACAGCAATCTTTAAAAAAACAAATGTCTTGTTAATAGAGTGTAGTGTAAACCTGTGAGTGCAAGAAAGAGTGATAACATCTTAGTTGATGCAGTTGTTGCATCAACTGTACAGCAACACAAAACAAATTTACACCATATATAGGTTGTGCACAAGTTCATTTTCAATAAAATGGTACTTAAATTAGTGATTGTATGGTTCAAGAAACTGCTATAAGTGCATTAAAATGTGAAAATTAAACCTGTATTCCCTTTTCTTTTCAGTCAATGCATACAAACATGTCTGTCTACTCTACTGACAAAATGCATTTACCCTGACTATGATGTAAAACAAACGAACAGCTGCACATTAACCTTATTAATACATGTACGAAGGCATGGCTTGGAGAATAATCTATCACCGTGGGGTGCTTCCTCTGTCAGACACATTTTTTAAAAAGAGAAAATAAGAAATTCTGTTTCTTGAATGTGACCAACACCCCCCACAGCCTGAAATGCCACACCACACATGAGCCCTTTTACTTGAAAAGGTCAGGTTAGTAACAGCTCAGTGAATTCAGGGCAGACACTGAGATCAAAGACAGTGGCAGAAATAACGTACTGAGATAACGATTATTATTGGCGATCCAGTGTACAGTGTATGCACTCTGGAAGAACCTTGTTTGTACCATTGGGTTACAAAAGACCAGAGTACATTCCCAACCTGTGTTATTCAACATCCTCCGCAAACTAGCTTTTTTCAGTAAGCTGCATTTATTTATTTTTTTAGCAAAAGTGGACTGCAGGACATGTAATTGTCAAAGCTTTATAGGAGCAATACAAGTAGAAAGCAATAAGGCAAGCATTTTGTAAAAGCATTACATTTATTTCAATTTTATTTATGTAAACAAAGTAAAGGATCCTTTAATTTAGTCTTTACATTGAATAACTTCTCTTGTTCAAATATGTCTTTGTAGCTAAATTACTATAAAGTCTCTGTGTCAGTTCACCTCCCCATGTCCTTCTCTACTATAACACACCAGTTTCCCTGATCGTGGTAGCTACTCTGCACTTTGACGCCAGCCTCCTGCCCACACAGCTGCTCCAGCTCCCCTTGCTGGAACACGTGGTAATAGCGGTGAAAAACAGGCGCTGGGCTGCTGTCGGACTCTGACTTTAGAGTAGAACTGGAGGTCGGACTAGGGTCGCCACTTGCATTGGGTTCAGCCTGTGAGCTGTGCGTGGCAACACTGGTGTCAAGACATGATCCAGAAGACATGCTGGAGTCAAAGCCTGGACCGGGGTCAGGTTTACAGTCCAAACCGGCTACGGAACTTGAATTATAGGTTGAGCAGGTGTTACCGGAAGTCTTTTTGGACTTCTCTCTCCTTTTATCTTTCTTCCCACCCTCTCCTGATTCTTCATCCACCCGTTTTTTCCCCTCTTTCAGATGCCAAGGAACCAAAAGGTCCTGGGTGTTGAAGGCTGTGCGGTTGGTGTGCACACTAACAGTCGCATCCTGTATGTCGTCTACAGGCCTGTAGTTGTCTTCTAATTGTTGACTGGTATGGATCCTTGATTCCCCGTCAGGTTCCTGGCTGCCTTCTGGTGTGTCTTCACTGTGGTCGTGGTTCTCAGGATGCTCCTTGTTCTTGTCTTTGAGGTACTTGGACCTCTGCTTGTTGTACTCTTGTTCAAAAGCCCAAACGTAGATGAGTGCTCGACCTCCAGGCTTCAAAAGTCTCACCAGCTCCCTCACTGCTGCCAGCCGACGCTCCTACAACAGACAAGCACACACACACAAACAACTTATTTGATCATTTCTATCACATATTCCTATGTAACCCCCAGAAATGAGCTTTTATTTTGTGTTGTCTTTTCTACATCATGTCGAAGCAAGTTTATATTTATGAATAAATAAATGATGAGGTCACCATGTGTATATGTGTACCTGTGTGGAGAAGTGGTGTATGACAGCTATAGAGATGCAGGCATCACAGGAGGCTGTTCGCAAAGGGACATTGAGAGCATCAGATACAAACGCCTGGAAACCCCTCTCTGCACAGATTTGGACAAGAGCGCTGCTACGGTCACAGCCAACCTGACAAGAGACAAAACACACACAGATTAATGAGCATACATAATCACTCACAAACAGGAACACAGGTACAGAAGAATAGAGGGCTCTAAATATGTACGACATTTGAACAAGACCACGTGAAAGTCTTATTTTCAGTTGAATGTAGGGAAGCATTCTTCATTTTTAATTTCACTCATTTAAGTCGATGAGATGAGACATAGAGATAGATATAATACAGGGAATGAGGGGAAGTTTATAGAAAGGTGAAAGAAAAACAGACATATGCAGTAAGCTGGAAATAAAGGGGGAGAAGAAAGGAGGGAGGGTATTGAATGGTAGTAATTATCATTTTTAAAACGTTCTGTCCCAAGGAGCAATTCAATAAATCTTCTAATAACCTCCACCCGACAGAGATGATAAGAGATGGTGGGAAAAACAGCATGCATGCTTAATCTGTTACTGACATACAACACAAAGCTTTTTCATTGGAAGAACGTGAGAAGGTAAGATGGAAAATTTAGAGATGACAAATAGAAAAAGCAGAGGAAATTAAAGTAATTTAAGAGAGAAAAAACCAGCAAGATTCAACTCAGAAAGTTGGAGTGTGCGACGGCCTGCGTGATCACGGTGTTCTCAGTCAAGATTTATCACGGTTGCGTTCTGAGTCGAGATAAGCTGCTTACACGCACCTCCATATCCCAAATATGAACATCCCAGTGTGCATATCCAGGGTACTGAGAATGTAGGATATTGCCATGGAAACTGAGTTGATACAAACAAAGACAACCAGCAGAAATCACATGACCTCAGCACCAAGGATATCATCCCTTTTCCCAGGGGTTATTATTTGTTGTGCCTTTAGTTTATTTTCAATGAGACATGATGTTTACACTTAAGACAACTTAAAAACAAACTAGCTACTAACTGATGACAGAAATAGATTTCCTTTCATATGACTGGCTGTAGAACCAAAGCAGTAAACATGTGACCTGTCAGACAAGGAGGTAAATAAAGAAACAGCAACTTCCTGCCTGAGGAAAATGTAATGATGCAAATCTTTGAAACTACGCAATAGAGACTTTATTTAAAAGGGATGGTTCAACATGTCTGGGCTTAGAGTATATGCCTTATTTTATGTCTAAAAGTACAGCACTGGAGGTGGAAGAAGTTTATCCATTGTTGTCTTTACATTGTTTTTCATTTTCGTTTGTGTATGGATTAAATTAACAAGATACAATAATATTAGGGACATCTTAAAAGGTTTCCTCTTGGGAGTCATATCACTTCTGATCTCACTATCTGAAAGAAACTAAATATATATTTCATAGCCTTACCAAAACATCTTTCAATATTTGCATTCAAGCCGGGTTTGCAACGAGGACCAGCCATGTGGCCTTGTGCCCAGAACCCCTAATTGTATCTGCGAGTGTGAAGAAGCACCAGAGTTCTACCTCATTCGTTTGCCGCCTCCACTGCAACCGATTTGCTGACTGTATGTGAAATGCCTGCAGCTATGACATGTTTCTGTACATCTTATACATAAATGACTTTGGAAGTTACATGGCACTTTACAGTGGGGGATAATCGAAGAGGCAGTAGCCATAAAAACAAAACGTAAAAGGAAATTTCCCCACGGTGATCTCTGAAGTATCATAGAATTATAGACATTATGGTAATACAGGATGACACTCACCGCAATCACCTCTGGGTTGACACCCAGGTATTTCCCATTTCCACAGCCCACATCAGCCAGCACGCTGCCAGGCGGGAGTGATGACAGGAAGTGGCAAACGCGAGGCCAAGGGGTGTGGCGAGTGCTGCTGAAGTGGGAGGCGATGGCGTCGTATACCCGGTGTACGTACTCCTCCTCCAGAAGGGCTGCGTCGGCATGGCAACTGGGTAGTGCGGGAGGATACGGCGGAGAGGTTGCTGAGGGAGCTCCCTGACTGTCACAGGCAGAAGGGAAGGCTGGAGAGGGGGAGGAGAAGGAAGAGTTCCATCACACTGTAACCCATTAATACACATTAGAGGTGGTCATTCTCAGAGCAGAATTTAGCCTGAAGAGGTTTTACAGCCTTAAAAATGTGCCTCTTAACACTGGTTGTCTAACATCTGGAATGATGGTGAAAACCAGTCTCCTATCACCAAACACACCATGCTTTCTCACCACAGTCGCAGGGTTGATATCTGATCTTGCGGAAAGTGAAAGAAGTGCGGGTGCCCCTCTTGCTCAAAGTGAGATTGCTGGGACTCCTGAGGTCAGGCGTCGTATGAGCAGGGAATTGTGGGTCATGGGTTGGCACCGTGTCAAACTTCCGAGGAGTTATCCTGAGAGAAGATAAGAGCAGTGGTTGACTATCATAAACAAACTGATAGCAGCTCATCTGGTACATTTATGGACTTTATGTGAAGACAAGAAAATGTGGATGCGACCAGCTGTTATCGGTCCATTGGTTTCATGTGTGCAAGAATTAAAATGTTCTTGACTACAATGGAATGGAGGGAAAAAAGACCTGTCACTCCTCTGGGAATCGACCTAAAGCACAGCCAGTGGCAACCTTTGTGGGGAGACTAATCCAGCTGACACAGTCCGACTCACCCATGTGTCCAGAGGTATCTGCTCTCTCCCTTCATCACCAGGAGGCTCCGTTCCGGCAACACCACAGAAACCAGATGACCATCGGGATGACGGAACTCCATCACCGTCTGCATTTAAAATAATAACATTAAGACCACTCATATGAACGCTGAAGAAATCAAACACACACACAACTACCCATTTCTCTAAAAGACACGGCAGAGACAAACTGTAGACCTCATAAGGTCAGTATCGATGCATCCCTCCTTATTATTCTGGAGCTGCAACAGCCTTATGGCTGCTGTCAATCAGTATCAAACCTCAATACTTTAAGTACCAATTAATCAATCAACATTGATTGAATTCTCTGTCTTATTTACCTACACCCTCCAATAGGATATTGCCGGATTTAGTTACTAGTTTAATTATTTTTCTTGTTTATTCTCTTGTGTCCATTCAGGCCATGTTTGTAAAACTGTTTGCTTTGTGACAAATGGTATCGCATTTACATACTCTGATTTGTCAATAATCCAGTATCCAGTGTGTATCAAATTGATATTGTTCATGCGGTATAATATGGGGTCAGTTCAGTCTCATTAATAATGAATGCACAGAGAAGGATTCTCAAATGTATTTTGTTATTTATATATAAATGACTCTCTTCTCACAAATACATTTCGTTTTAAATAAATGTCATATAAATCCATAAATATATGAATTGAAAAAAGATTTGCAAAATGTATTTGTATGTTGTTACATTTATATACAAACTGTTCAACTTGAATTTACAAGACGCTTTTCATTTGTGAACTTGTTTGCATTTGTTTGTGGATTTTTGAGACTCTCCTGACGTGGCTGGATTCACACATTTTCAACAAGGAACTCTCTGTATCCAATTTTGCGTTGCTTTTCGGTAAAAGAAATAAGAACAAAAAGTATTTTAAAAAGTGATTTTATTCTCTCTCTAGCCAACGTTAGCTTGTTTGTAGCTAGCTAAATCCATTAGCTAGCTAACGTTAGCTAGCTCTTATAGTCAGCACTTTGAAACCAATGTAGTAAGCAATTTACCTATTAGTTATTATGGTTTGCTACAACAGGTAAGCTTTAGCAAGCAAATGACCGATACGGTTATGTTTTCTGATGTTAGTAGGATCATATTATGCTAGCTAAGTTAGCTTATGATTCGTTGTCTAAAAGCATTATGGCTAACTAGTTAGCTAACGCAAATGCCCAAAATGCGCAGAGAAAAAGCTGTGCTCTGGCCATGTTGAGATACCCCTCGTGGGAATGCAGTCATGTGATTGGCTGAAAACAAGGGAGGCATCTGATTGGCTACAGAGAGTTCCTTGTTGAAAAAATGCATTTGTGAATCCAGCCACGTCAGGAGAGTCTCAAAAATCCACAAATAAATACAGACCACTTCACGAACAAATGCAAACAAGTTTACAAATGAAAAGCGTCTTTTAAATTCAATTAACAGTTTGTATAAATGTAACAACATACAAATACATTTTAGATGAAAATGTTGAATTTTTTTAATTAATATATTTATGGATTTATATTACATTTATTTAAACCGAAATGTATTTGTGAGAAGAGAGTCATTTATATATAAATCACAAAATACATTTGTGAATCCTTCTCTGGGCATTCATTATTAATGAGACTGAACTGACCCCATATTATAACGCTGAATTAGTTGTTGAACAAATGCTGGTTCAACTACCTGTTAGTTTGTTTTCTCATAAACATCAACTATTATAAAGCTACCACAGAGCTGTAACATTAATTAATCAAATATGGAAAAGAAACAATTCCAAATATGAAACCTTTGTTCCTTTAACTTAACAGTTTTAAGCAAGTCACCCAGAGGAGAGACAGACACACACAGACACAGACACACACACACACACACACACACACACACACACACACACACACACACACACACACACACACACACACACACACACACACACACACACACACACACACACACACACACAGCAGAAGTATCTCCACCCAGCGTTGGTGTTTGATCCTGATGTTTCCTTACAGCACATAACAGCATGAGCTCTGCTGGGAAATTACATCTACACAATTTCAAACTGCATTGCTCCAATTTCTGACAGCAGGAAAATTGGATTTTGTGAAGGAGAGACGTGTGTGTGCGAATGTGTGTGCGTGCGTGTGTGTGTGTGTGTGTGTGTGTGTGTGTGTGTGTGTGTGTGTGTGTGTGTGTGTGTGTGTGTGTGTGTGTGAGAGTGTGTGTGTGAGAGAGAGAGGGAGAGTGAGAGAGAGAGAAAAAACAGCCAACCGTTTGTGTATGATTGTGAGAGAACGATGTACATGCAACACCGGCAAATTATCTGGTCTTTGCCTGAAACCACAACTGAATAGACAGGACTGTCCTGTTCCCATCTGAGGACTATTGGCCAATCAATGAAACCGGTGGAATGTGACTAAATCGATGTCGATGCTGCCAGCTACGCTTTACTACAAGACTGTTCATCATTCACACACACACACACACACACACACACACACACACACACACACACACACACACACACACTGAATGATCGGATCACAGTTGGATTAACTTGTCGGCCCAGGGATTAAGAAAATACTAACAAAACCACAGTAAATAAGAATGACTCCAAATCTCCAGTACACTGGGTTAATCATACGGAACTGTGTGTGTGTGACAATTGATTGGTGTTTATCTACTGCAGTCACCCTGCAGAGACTAAACTGGCATCCCAACAGTAGGGGACACAATCTAGTCCCACCTTGAATAGTCAAGGACAAAGCCACAGTCTAAAATGAAAATCTGCATCTGCCCTGTTTATGAATTGCTCACAAATGACACCTCTCCAAGAGTCATGAGCTGCATATTGTAACAATTAAAGGCCACAGTGAGCATGATTGTGACCGTATATAAATGTCAGAGAGAGTGAGAAAGAAAATAATGAGATGTAGCAAGCAAGGTGAGTGATCAAACCCCAGCAGAAAGACAAATATCTGAAAGCACCATGATTCCATTAACAACCCGCTTTTTAACTTTTCATTACCATCTTGTGCTAAAATGTGAAAACTTTTTTAGTTTTTTACGACCAACACTTTCACTTTTTATCTTCATATCCATAACTTTCATTTGAATTATTGATGAATGCACCTTGAGCCCCACTAGTTGATATTGGCGAGACAAGCTGGCTGAGGAATTGTATGGCTGGCTACATAATCAATAAGAAAGATTTATTATACACATATCACGTACTTGCTAGGCTATCAGTACAGCATCACTAGAGACAAAGCCACAGTTAATTAATTGGCAATGTTTCGATCCTGCTTGGGTCTTCTTCAGGTCAAAATGCTTTGTTCAGTCCAAAACTCCAGGGATGCATCAGATCAGTCCAATAATAACCGATGGCATGTCGTCCCTTACAAGACTTCTGTTAAAACAGCTTGTGTTTTCTAAGTCATGCGATCTCTACTCGACCCTCGACCCTCAGAGCAGAAATCAGGGTTTTGAGTCGGCCTACAAGATGGCGGACCAGAACGACTTCTGGTTCTAGCGAGGATTGGGGACCGATGGAAATATCAAATAAGGCACTTGGGATGTATCCCTGGTCACAGTAGACATATTGAATTTATTTACCAATTTCAACCATCGGGGTGGTCTAAATTGCTCTCACCCAATTTTTGGATGAATGATCCCCTGTGGATATACCAAGTACGCAGTGTTTCAGGACTGCTAAGAGTAGAAAAATGTCTCATAATGTTAGTTCCCTATAAGTAGCCTGTTTTGAAAAGAATGTCTTTCCTCTAAAAACCTACAAGGACCACAATAAACTACAGATGACATTTCCATGATCCATTATGGTCCTGTTGAAAGTTTATTGCAATTTTATGAGTATCTCAATTGCTGCCATGAACATTTAAATTCGCCATTAATCATGATGTACACCAAATGAGTTTTTTGGACATCCTCGAGAAATGTGAGGGAGGGACATGTGTATCAGACCTTAGAAAGTGTTGGATAATTACAAACACCAGGATAGCAAAGCATGAATCCGGACCAAGGATTAGCGTAACCTGATGTCACTGCATTTCAGGGAGATAAATTACTCAGTGGCCTCTCTCAGATACACTGGCATGTCGACAAAGACTAGTTTCAATCAAGATAGAAACACAGTTAACTGGAGGTTGTGAAAAATGTTTCTGTCACACAATGATGGACTGACTTCTTACCTTTGTCCCTAGGCTCAGTGACAGAATGGTGTCCTCAAAGGCAGAGTGAGTGTCAACGTGAGGAGGGATGCCTGAAAATATTGTAAAATGCACATGTAGAATTAAACAGTCAGACCAGTCAAAATGCATCCCGGTTCTTTAAGTGTTTAGTTTCAACGTGTTAGTTGGGTTTATGTTGGACACCATCAAACCCCTCATTCAATGTAATAATAGATTTGATATTATTATGTGTTTTCTTTCAAACTTTCATCATCCCTCATTGATGTATTTTGGAAGGGTTCTGCTGCCACCTTGTGGTACAATTCCATAAAAACGAAATGCATGCCTACATTTTGGTAGAACATTCAACGGAGTGGCTTTATTATCCACAGGTTCTGACTTTCATACATTGCAGCTACAGCATCTGAAATAAATAAACTAACCGATGTAAATTAAAACCTTCTGTATTTCTATCTTTCTGTGGTTCCCACAGATATCTGCAAGGACCCCTCACCACTCTATGTCTGTTTTCAATCCTTGCAGCTCACCAGATAATATGGTTTATGCTGAGAATCCATTGTTCCACCAAATATTGATTCTTGAACGTCTTCGAGGTGAAAAACATTGAAATCTTTGTGATTTATTCATGGGTGTTTTAATAACGTTGTATATATTTTCTGTTTTGACTAGCTGGTATTTCCTCCACACGTGGTCATGTTTGTTTGCATTGTCTTGATGATGAAGCTTTGAAACGTATCTGAGTTTGTGGTTATAGTTCAGTCACTGGAGACACAACTTGAATAACTCACCCTGTCCAGACTTATACTGGTTAACAGTCAGCTGGTCTGGCATTACGTTGATGTGTTTGTTCTTCACACACCGCTCCAGAACAGGCAGACACTCCTGAGGAATACCTGAATAAACACACACACACACAAGCAGAAGCAGTCAAAGTGTACTATCTGGTGGCACACTGTCTAATACATGAGCTATAGGTGAAAATAGAAATATGGAGATATATTAGTTTCTTATAATTTATAATAAACTAGGTATATCTCCCAAAAGAGCACATATATATATATATATTTATTTTAAAAGGCAAGCTCACCTGCAGCTAATGGCTTGTCCTTATCCACGTTGTTGTTGTCATAGCGAAACTCAAAGCCATAATGTTTGACTCTTCTATGCTTCAGAGCTTTTTGAGCTAAAAGATATTAGTTTGCAAATCATGTTATATTTCTTGCATCTCTTATCTTAAATGTACAGAATAATGACATCTTATTCAGGAAACAAGAAGTTCTACATAGCATCTCACCAGTGACATCATCATTAGTAGACAACCAATCTATGGCAGCGAGCAGCAGAGCCTCTTCCTCCAAAGAAACAAATTCCTCGACCAGGACTAATCCCTCGGGCAAAGGAACGGATGCCTCCTCTTTACAGGTTACTGTATACACATTAACAGAACAAATTATAAAGATCACACTACTATAAAAGTTGGTTTCTCATCTGACTGGACTTCCAGAGCATAAAGCACACACACAAATCAAATGGTTGTCCTTGGTTATCCAGCTTATGCTTCAAACGACTATAGCACAACCTACAGTCATTTTTGTTTGAATATGTGGGTGTAAATGTTTAAGGCGAGTACCTGAGTCGACATAGCTGAGGTAGAGTGTGACGCTGTTCTCTCCACATTGAAGTTTCTCCCCATTGAGGTGGGTGTGGGCTTTCCGAGCACTCTCTTCAGATCTGAAAACAAATAACAGCGTTGTGAGTTTTCAAACAAAATCTTCCATAGAGGTTTTAAACGGTTTAGAATAACTTCCTGGTGTGATATAGTATAGTGCATGCAGCACCGGTACCTGAATGTCACAAAAGCGTAGGGCTTGTCAGGGTGCATGATCAGTGTCTCCAGCTCTCCCATCTCTTTCAGCGCTGCAGACAGCTGCTCTCGACTGACACCGTTCCCCAGGCCACCATTGGCAACCACCAAACTCTGCAGAAGAGACAGAGGTAGACTGGTTGGTACAGGCCGGTTTAACCACAAAAACTACTGGAAACAATCACATCCAAAACAAGCTGACCACTGTCTGAGATATCACTGTATTGAACTCTCTTCCACTAGGCTGTCGGTCTGCAGAACACCTCGCAGTCATCCAACGCTCAACACACACCGTAGTCCACATAAACAATGTTTTATAGTTTCTTACTTTGTCTGCTTTCATGTCTTGTTCTACGTTTAGTGGCTTTATACTCTGATTGAGCCTGAAGAGATGTCAGTTCATGTTAACTTTATTATTCACTGTTGAAACGTTGTTATACTATTTCCTTATAATAACTCCATACGGTCCAAGATACTCCTACAAAGTATTTAACTGACATGAGCTGGACATCAACATTGAATTGTATTTATAGCCTAAAATCAGTCTAGCAGCCAGCAGCTACATGGTAGCTAACGCCCGCTTCGCTGCCTGACAGCTGCCACTTCCTGTTTATAAACGTTTATTTCCTGTTACCTTGGTAGAGTGCGGTGCTGTACTGATGCCTTCATGTTTGAGCAACGTGTGACTGGCTTTTAGCTGTTTACGAAGAACTTTTTTGTCCTCCTTACTCCGCCTGACGGCTTTCACGTTGTTTTCCACACCAGCGTCCATGGTACGTCATTTTATTTTGTCCGGGTGCAACACGCGTCAAACGCCACACGACGTTCCCGACGATTCCACCCCTGGGAGAAAGATGGTTTAAAGGCATCCGTGGATCCTTTGAACACCCCTTTCAGATCAAATATGTACATGTAAAAGCGGAAAAAGCACAAGAGGATCTCATGACACAACGACGGCTGTGTCCCACCAATCTGTGCAATGTAAAGCATTTCATCCTCTTTACTCCTCTTGACACACAGCAGCATCCACGATACGTCATTTTATTTTGTCCGGGTGCAACACACATAAAACTACCTCTGTTTGTCAGCCTTATAAAGGTCTGCTCAGCTTCAGTTTCACTCCCTCTGGTTGTGTATTCTTTTGTTGTTGTTTTGTCTCATACTGCTATTTATTTCCTCGTATAGGCTATAATTCAGCAGGAACATATTGTTCTGTTGTGGCATATATGTATACTGTGTATACATATATATGTATACACAGTATATATATAAAAAATCTCCTTCTCACCCCTGGTGGGGTGGTATCTGTGTCATCCTCAAGCTCGGGTCCTCTACCAGAGGCCTGGGAGTTTGAGGGTTCTGCGCAGTATCTTGGCTGTTCCTAGGACTGCACTCTTCTGGACTGAGGCTTCAGATGTTGTTCCTGGGATCTGTTGGAGCCACTCTCCCAGTTTGGGGGTTAGGCCTACTGCCCCGAGTGCCCCCACTACCACGGGGACCACGCTAGCCTTGACCTTCCACATCTGTTCCAGCTGCTCTTTCAACCCTGGGTACTTCTCAATTTTCTCATGTTCCTTCTTCCTGATGTTGGCGTCAGCTGTGATCGCCACATCTATCACCACCACTGTCTTCTGCTCTTTGTCCACCACCACTATGTCCGGTTGGTTAGCCAGGAGCTGTTTGTCAGTCTGGAAGCTGAAGTCCCACAGAACCTTGGCCCTGTTGTTCTCAGTCACCTTCTGTGGTATGGCCCATTGGGATTTGGGTACTTCTATTCCATACTGGTTGCAGATGTTCCTGTGTACTATCCCAGCCACTTGGTTGTGCCTCTCCATGTACGCTGATCCAGCTAGCATCTTACACCCTGCTACTATGTGCTGGACTGTCTCAGGGGCTTCTTTGCACAGTCTGCATCTTGGGTCTGATCTGCTCTGGTCGATCCTGGCCTCTATGGCTCTTGTGCTTATGGCCTGTTCTTGTGCTGCCATGATTAGTGCCTCTGTGCTGTCTGTCAGTCCTGCATTTTCCATCTACTGGTAGGATTTCTTGATATCAGCCACTTCCTCTATCTGACGGTGGTACATGCCATGTAGGGGCTTGTCCCTCCAGATTCTCTGCTCCTCCTCCTCCGCACTCTCATCAGGGGTCTGCTGCCTGAGACATTCACTTAGCAGTTCATCCTTTGGGGCCATTTTTTCGAATTTTCGATGTTTCATCCTGGACTGTGGCCTACTAGCCCTCGGCCTCCCTCTTTCCGCTTAGTGTATAGCCTCAGGGTGCTGGACTTGGGGTGGAACCCTCCGTGCATGGTGAGGAGCTTCCTAGTCCTGATATCTGTGGCTTCTATCGCCTCCTTTGGCCAGCTTATGATACCAGCGGGGTATCTGATGACTGGTTGTGCGTTCATGTTGATGGCTCGGACATTGTTCTTACCATTCAGCTGGCTTTTCAGGACCTACCGATATATATATATATATATATATATATATATATATATATATATATATATATATATATATAAAGTAGCAAGCTAATCACAAGATGCTGTTTTGTGTTTGTGGCCCTTCTCTTTTCTCTTCTAAGCTACCTATTTTTCACTTTGTATCCAAGCCGTATACTGACATCAAGTGTTTTGCCCTGTGGCTCCGTTATGCAGGGCCTTTAAACCTGATAGCAAATCCATGCTGCATGCCTTTCTAATCTCCCAACAAAAGACAGACAAAAATGCTCTGGGGATCATTCTATAGGCCCTGCTAACTTGATACTATGGATACAAATGTAAGTAGGCTATATGGGCTGACTATCCTGGGGAGCTATCCATCATCAGACTGCACTCAAATTCTGGCAACTGAGGATGATCTTGTATTACGTGAAACTGAAAGAGTACTATCACAATGGACTTAGCTTACATCTTATTCAAGTTTTTCAACAAAATGCAATACCCTAAACATCAGGGCAGATGTTGATTAGATACAAGCAGACAGTCACATTCTGACATGTTGATAGACTATATTGATGTAATCTGTCTATTGATTTTTTTTTCTGACGCGCTTGCTGCTATCTGTCTGCTTCCTCCCTCAAAGGAGCCAATTAGCTCAGAACCTGTGTATGAATTCTTCTACAGTCGGATTAATTACTTTACAGCCCCTTTTGGTGTGTGATTATGTTCAAACTTGCACGTAGACGTCTTTGTGTGTGTGGGTGAGGATGAAACATCCGGGCATCAGTGTGTGCCATTAAATGCGGTATGTTGTGTAATGAAGCCCTCACCTGTCCCCAGCCGTCTCTGTAATTACAGTGCCAGGCTGAGCTGCTGGCCGGTGGGAAGCCTCCGTTTATCAGCATGCTCAGTTTAGTCTACAAAACAACAGCTGGTCAGACAGGAGACCATGGCTGCTCTGCTCTCTCCGACATCATAACAACACTCTGTTCTGTGTTGTTTTTCAAAACAGTCTAGTAAACAAAAGTAAAAATTTTTTATAATAATTCCATTGTAAGTGTTATATGATACCCAAATACACCAGTCAGGTACATTTGTTGTGGAATTTATCAAGGCCAGTACATTTTTTGTAGCTATTTGTTAGCAATTGGCAACACATTTTTATTCAGAACACACAGTAATCAGTTCTGCTTCCATTTGATTCAGATTTCTGTCTTAGGTTTCATAGCCTATTTATTTGTCTCTCTGTCATATGGAAGCACTGAAGAATGTAATAGAGTAGTTTATTCATGAAATAATTGGCAGCTAAAAGGGATATAGGACTGAAAGAAGTTACTCTTTGAGGTCTTTGGCCTGATGTTCAAACGTTATATTACAACTGGCCAAAAATATTAAAAGGGGTATCCCTGAGTGTTTGGTGTGCGTGTTATCTCTTTGTCAGGTTGACAGTCCACTGATATGAATTCCTGTCTCTGTCCAATCTAATCTACTGTAGTGGAAAAGACGCAGAGCAAAGCTGTGAGCTAAATATTTTTTCAATGCCTTCTATTGCTAAGTCAGTGTGCAGGCTAAAGCACATGGCATTATGTGTCTATTGAATAAGGGAAATGCTTTCCTGAATAGCACAGGGTTTTGTTTTTGCATCACACTTAGTTGATCTTCAGTAGTGCTAAAATGCAAATTGTCTCTGGGCGTAGCCTATTTTGATTGCTGTAGAGAGAAAATATTGATATTATTATCAACATTCACAGCTCGTAAGCATGAAATTGTCACCAAACTACACTGGATGATAAAAACAGTAGTCACATTGCATGCACAAACGTGCACGTACACACTCTCACCCAGAATGTTCGGCATGGTGTCTCTGAGGCCTTGTTGACACCCGTCTGTCTCCCTACTGATTTAGCGGGTAACCCTGCCAGCGCCTTACTGTCTTCAACTCACACATACAGCTGTTGGAGTGGGCCGTGGTCCAGCGCCGCGCAGAGATGCCTGCACACCTCGCCCTGCTTTATTCAATCACGGTGCGAGATATCTGTGACAATGGGAATCCCTGGGTCAAATAGCTATTAGTCCCATGTTGGCAGGGTGCAAAGCGGCAGGCATTTTGATCTGTTAAATCTGCTAGGGACGACCTTGGAATCCGGTGATGGAAAGGTTCAAGGGTGCCGAGCTCAAGCACACTTTGTCCTGCTGTGACCCCTCTGTTTGCGCCGGGGGGGAGGTGTGTCAGGGGGTTTAACATTAGATCAGGGATAACACGGTTTTAAGCAGCTGTCAAGTGTGAGATGAATTGAGAGATTTGCTTTGGTATACTGTCAAAATCCCTTTCTTAGCACCGACCGAACAGAGAAGGAAGAATGTAAAAGTGTAATGTCTGCATTTGGGTCCAGCCCAAGCGTGACAACTGTACACAACCACAAGAGAGTAGAGAGTAAATAAAGTTTGGGCAAATACACTTTGCTTTCCGATGGAGAGGTAGATGAGAGGATGGACACCACTCTCTCATGACTGCGTCATAAAATATGAATATATACTTAATTTAACCCAAACCTTTTCCTTTAAACCTAACCAAGTATTTATTGTGCCGAAACAGCCTGCTTCTTTTTCTAGTGTCATGTAGTCCCGTATTTCTGTCCACCCCCAAAGAGACTGACTTGGGTTGTCTGGCAAAGTCATGGTGGAGACACGTCTCCAGAAGGGTAACCAATCCAGTCCAGTCCCCGTGAAACCACAGCATGCTATTTTTACACTTTGGACAAAGGCAGGCTAGCTGTTTTCCTTTTTTTTTTACAACCTTTATGCCAAGCTCAGCTAACCAGCTGCAGGCTATAAGTCCATATTTAACATACATACATGAAAGTGGTATCAATCTCTTAACTCTCTGACAGGCATATTTCAACAAACAATTTATCAGATTTCGAAGCAGATTGAGATTCATTGCTGCAAGTTCTATAGAATTTTGTCAGGGAACGTTTTAGAATATAAACCTATAAAAAAAAAAAAAAAAAAACATAACCTACTTTTTCCAGTGGCCCTTACGCCTCACTGCCCATCAGCCTGTCTGCACTTCACTGACGGGAGCAGAATCTGATTCAACCCAGTTGCCTGTGCCTGTCAATCCATCGATTGAGAGAAACAGACTTAGGAAGGCTGCCAGCCACTACATGCAACACTGCCAGACGACGTACACATGCTTTTATTGTCTTTCCTGGATGGCAGATGTCATCCAGCAGCCACAAAGAATATCGAAAGTAACTCAAATGCAATGGCAGAAAGGGACTGTATATATCACGATACATTGATAACTATGAATAATGAACTTCCCTTTTTTCCAAAGTGCCTCTGTGACAGGGATGAGAGCACGATGAGTCGTGGTATCAGCTGGATTAAAACCTACGTGCCTCAAGTGTTACATTTTGGAGTGGCCGCTCTGTCATTCTTCTTTCCCCCATGTGCATAGCTTGTACCCAGATAGCAAGGGAGTGATACTGTTACAGAAGCCGTGAGTATTGTGTTTGGAACAACAACTGGAATAAAGTTTTAAAAATAACCCTGAGTCCCTCCTCTGTTGTGTGTGAGAGAGAGAGATACTCTGTATGGTCGTAGATGGGGAAACACACCAGTGGATGAGAGTGTGGATAACAACACACTCCATTGGTTGTTCAGTCGGTGCGTACATCGGTCTGCATGCGAAACAAGGGGCGGTCCGCTGAGGGTGGCTACTTTAAGAGCGGGCCCTTCGCCTGCCGACCTGCAGGGGGCCCCGACAGCGACAAGAAGATCAGCTGCTAGTAGATGCTACGAGAAGAAGGGCCGCAATAGAGAAGTTTCCAGCCAGAAGACAAGCCGTCGTAGGTCAAGTACTAGTGGGACACATGAGAACATCTGATTTCTCCACTTCCTGTTCATAGTGAGATCACAGCCAAAAGAGGAAAGGTAACAGCTGAGTTTGTGTGTTATTATTCTGAATAATGTTGGCATTGTTGAGAGAATAATGTAGGCTACAGATCTAATCAAAACCTTTAAAAACAAATGTGTGAATGACTTTTAAGAAATGGAAATGCAATGAGTGCAAAGGGAAAAATAGATACATTGCTCATTGTATCTATTTTTTTAGTATGCTTTGTGGGTGTGAGTCATGTCCCATATGTGTCTATGAGGGGTTGTTGTGGCCCCTTTCCCTGTTGAGTGACGATAACTGTGATGTAACAACCATGTGCCACAGCAGACAGACACACTCAAATATATACCTGTAGTATGTCTTTCATTTCTCATAGATCTCTTAACCCGTCAGGTCCAGGGCCAGCCACAGCTCTTTAAGGACATCCAACACATCTGCGTCCTCCGTCCTTGTCCCCTTCTTTCCTCCCCTCCTCGGGTGCGATACCGCCATGGACCGCTCGGTGCGGGAGCTGTTCCTCAACTTCATGATAGTCTTATTCACAGTGCTGCTGATGTGGCTGCTGGTGAAAACCTACCAGGACTGAGCCACGGAGCAACAAGAGAGAAGATGGACAAGAGGAGAAGGAGACGGAGGGATGTGTGTGGAGGGAAGCCAGCATGATTAATGTAGGACTTGTTGCGGGTTGATTCATCTTCAGAAACAGTGTTTACATCTTTTCATTCTTTTAGTTTTGTGTGGTCCAGAGCTATGAGGTCTGTAACCATGTGCTTGCTACATACAGGGCATAGTGTTATAGACAAACTAGGCTCAGATCAGTATTTGTATTGTGAGATGTTTTTTGAACATGGCCTTGAATCTCGAGGATGGGAGGGTGAATAAAAAGAAATAAACTGGGAAAAGTGCCAGCTATAAAACACTCTAATGTCATTATAAACAGTAGTATATACAGGTGTTATTTGTGTGACCTTTGTTACTGTTGTGTCTATTGTTCTGTTTTTACTAAGTGATGAATGTATCAAATACAGATCCTGTACTCAAATAAGAAGACATCAACACAGAAAATTAAGCATTATGTTTATGTTCAGTTCTTGCCATTAAACAGTGTTCCAGTTGTGGGATTATTTTTCCGTTTCATAAGACAAACATACTTCGCATTCATGATTTACACAGTGAAGCTCATATTTTTATCCTCCTGGTTTAAGTTATTGTGTTCTTTGAAGCTTGAGTGTTTCTCTATGGTAGTCCCACATTTCCATCAAAGAAGCAGTTACTGATGTATTGATCACATGTACAATTATATATCATGAGGGAAGAAGAGAAACAGAGGATGAATACGTGGCAGTCTGAAACAGAATAAAGGCAAGACTGTGAAAATCCACCTGACTTGCTCGCTACCCGACTAATTATTTTAGTTGTTAGCGAGATATATATATATATATATATATATATATATATATATATATATATATATATATATATATATATGGAGTAAATCATTTGATCCTTTCATGATGCAAAATCCCCAAATGCAGCAAAAGGACACTAATTCAATTGAACCCTGAAGGTTGTGTAAATGGATCCTCCAAGTGTTACATAACAATGTATTCTTTTCTATATGCTAGCTGTGGTTGAGTGGATACATGTACAGATACTGTGAGTTCTTTTGGGGGCTTTTAATACAAAGCAGGAAAAAAAAGATTCAGTTAGTAAAATAGGATTTCTAAAATAGTTTTCTGCATATAGGGTTCCTCCATGGGAGGGACCAGCGTTTTAATGACACAACAAATATCCTATGGCAGCAGGTGTTTCATACATACAAAGTTAAGGATCAAATCTTGAAATAAAAAAAAGAATAAGTCAAATATTTGGCTTAGGTGCTCTCGCGTTGTGATGATGCGTGCGAGATGTGGTGTTAGTTGAAGATTGTCATCAATCATGCACAAAGGTTTGCCTCAAGGGAGACGCCTGGGTACTTGCTTACATCAGTGACACGGGGTTACACATGTATACCCACTCACATGTGTTCATACGTGTGTGTCTGCTGCGTGGCATGCTGTGCCCCCCCATGGGTCGTTGTATCTGTTGAAGCTGATGAGCTGGCAGTGGAACTCAGTGAGTGCTCTTGGCATAGGAGCCACCTCCTCCCATTGGCTTCTCCCACTGTGGAATACCTGTAAAGGCCATAAGGAAACACACACACACACACACACACACACACACAGAGAGAGAGAGAATAGACACACATTGGATCTAAAGATTAGAAACGACACATCGGGTGGCCTCCACCTTTAGCTCATGAAGCCATGACTTAGAACACCACGTTAGGTAATAAAAATCAAATTAGGGCAGCTTCTCTGGTCGCAAAGTTTCTCCTACCTGAACTTCATCTGTGATCTCGTCAGGCGAGTAGTCACCACCCAGGATGTAGATTCTGTCTCTTGTGCCCACTGCTCCAGCATTGAACCCAGCACACTCAAATGACCCTTCACCCTTCCACACACATGTCTCTGGACAAAAGCTGTAGACCTGGATGAGGGGTAAAAGGGCATATTTTGCGTTTAAATATTTAAGCTGTCCTGTAATGCAATGCAATGACTCATTAACTTATTCATTCGTGAGTTCATCTGGTGGCTCGCCTTGTAAGTGGACAGGTCACAGAGGTGCAGCGTATCGTTAATTGACACAGACTTGACCAATGTAGCGTGGAAGAACTGGCCAAACTCTGCCACCAGGCGGCTCCACTGGTCCTGCTGGGTGTCATATTGAAAGAAGCAGTCCAGTGAGGGGTTAAAGGAGTCCGTGATCTCCACCTCTGACCCCAGTGTGTAGATAACACTGCCACAAGCACTGGCCTCAGGGTAGAAGATGCCAGTGGGCAGTGGGCTGACTGAGCACCAGGTTTGTGTCAGAGGGTTATAATACTCCACCTAGAATATAGAAAAGAACAGAATTTGTACTGCACATTAAAAAAAGAATCGCACCTAATAATCTAGTCAAGGATATTTGAAGACAATAAGCCACTGTTACCTCCAGCAGATTGGGAGCTCCTCCTCTGGATCCCTTGGTCCGTCCTCCGATGACATAAAGCCGGTCCAAGCAGGTCACAGCTGTGTGCGTGGTTCTGGGTTTCCGCATGGCAGGCACACGCGTGCAGGTTAGGGTCACAGGGCAGAAGCACCAAACTTCGTCTGTGGCGTCGTGGAACGGCTCGGCCACATGAAGACGTATTGCCCGACAACAGTTCCCACTGCAACCACCTGTCACAAACATCTGGGACCCCAGTGTAAAGGCGTTGGTGAGCTTTTTCAAGCTATAACTGCATGTAGTTATATGATTCATTCCAAACTAAAAACATTAAGGTAAAGGCCCCATTTGTTTGCTTACCAAGGCTATAACGTGTAATAAGGGGTCACAAGTTGACATTGCTTAATGACAGTGGAGAAACGCTGCTCTAAACAGCAGCAGGACTCACGATTCAATCCCAAAACGTACCTTCTCAGCAAAGCTGGTAAGGCAAGATCCCGGTGGGTCTGGCATAGTACCAGCCCCCTTTCCCTGCCCTGTTCCCAGCTCTTTCCACTTGTCTGTTTCCAGACAGTAGCAGAAGGTGTGGCGGATCTCTCCGTTCTCCTCCGTCTTGTGGATGTAGATGTAGCTCTGTGTGGTGGCTGGCCGGGCGTCAGAGAGCAGCCCGCTGGACTGATCCTGCCTGCTAAGAGCTTCTGAGAGCAGGGTGACACAGGACTTAGCATCACAGAGGAGGGTGTCTGAGGCACGCAGAGTCTGAGAGAGAAGGTGAGAAGGATGAGACAAACACAAGAACTCCCCCCCCCCCCCCCCCACACACACACACACACATGCAGTGAGCTCATACCGTTAGTGCAGATGCAGGTAGATGGTGGAGTCTGGTTAGACATAACAAATCCGGCAACAGTCTTTGTCTTCCCGGGAGATCGTGGTGCGTCCATCTAAGAAGTGACATCACCACGGCCTCTTCACTGGGCACGCTGAGAGCATCTGACCTCAGGCATGTCTCCAACACATTCACCTATAAGAAGCAATCGAAAAAGCAAACACTGAGTGAGTTCAGTCAGGCGAACAGAATGATATTTAGAATAAGAAACGATTATTCACAATCTAAATCATTAAAAAGAATATTACTAACAAATGAACCAGGCTTCAGGGCGAGACTTTATGATTGTGAGTGAGCTATAAATATGGGAACGATGTTATGTCCAGTGTGTAGAAACTAGACAAACACATTACCTCATTTTTTTATTAATGAATTTGATTAAATTATTTAAGAAAACTTTCATTAAATAGATGTTTTTTTAAATCGTACATCAACCAAACTGAAGCCTTCATTTCTCAGCACTTGGAACATTTCCGGGAGACTAAAGATGGCTGAAACATAAATGTTGCTGCTATATCTTTTTAAAAGGCCATTTAAAAGCATGCTGTCATTTTTCTTCCTTTTTTAACAGGGATATTCGTTTTATAAATCACAAGAGTTGGATAATAAGTTACAGTTTACTGGCTATGAAATATGCTTTGGAGCCCTCATGTTAATTACTGCGAATAAGCAAAAGCAGGTTAGTCATTGCTCAAGCAGACAGAATGTAGACTCTGCATGCATAATATAAACGTATTAAAGAAATGTATCAATTTATTACAAGTAATCTACATTAATCCTTAAATAAACTTCCTTTTCTTGTCCATTCTTAAAGCAGCACCTGCATATCCAGAAAGTCCTGGGTTTTGGAAAGGTCGGAGAAGTTCTGAACCACAAACTCTTTGGCACTTCGGAGGAGGGAGGCAGAGCCGTAGCCCTCAGCAAGGGACAAGAGGGTCAGACAGTTGCTCAGATCCATGGTTGCTATCAGGAAGTTGCTGCACGCTTGGGACAAGACTGACACCTGAGGACACATATGGTACATATTAAAAACTGCAACCTAGAAACAAGTACCATATGTGTTTATTAACTGTTATGGATTGAAGTTGACTTGAGCTATGCTGGGAATTACAAGAGATCCCCAAAGTTCACGAACCAATAAAAATAATAAACGTATTAGTTGTTCTACGCCAGTAGGTGCTACAAATGCTAAGTCTGTACAAGAGGGGGCCTTAGTAGTCAAAAATATTTGAAGACACCTGTAAGGGTGTAGTAGGTCAGGAATTCAGCTATCAATAATTTTTAATAAATAAAATAATAAAACAAAAAAATATCATATGATGTAAAATGTACAGTTTTTTTGTATTTCTTTATTTACATAAATTGTTGTATTTTTACCTGCAGAAACGAGGCAAGCTGAAACAGCATGTCCACATTGCCATCAGTGATGAGTGTCTCTCCGGAATAGGCAAAGTCCAGGAAAGATTCCACCGCCACCGGACTCTGATTACCCAGAACCACTGAGCCATCACCACGCTCTCGCATATCCACCTCAAACATGGCCCTAAACACAGAGCAGGTACTATAATAATGGATGGGTGAGATAGATAGATAGATAGATAGATAGATAGATAGATAGATAGATAGATAGATAGATAGATAGATAGATAGATAGATAGATTACCTGAAGAAATCACTGCATGCTGCAAGGACACAGCGATGGCAGGGGAAAGTTTGTTCCTGGACCTTAATGGTGAAGTCAAACAGCAAGCCTTGCTCCCTGAATGATCTGAGCACTCCCAGCAGCTGGAGTCCGTGTGACTCAGGCACCCGCAGTAGGGTCCTGCACTCTGGGACACCGTTGCATTGTGGAGTACTGCCAAGTTTACTACTGGGGGGGCTGCTGGAGTTGTGGGCGTTGCTGATACAGGACAATGACTCTGGAGGTTCATCCATCTTCTCAAATTCTAATAGTATTTAAAAAAAAATATAATAAAAGTCATAATGCTTTCCACAGAATATAGTGAGTTTGAGTCTTTCCTCATATAATTTGAGTATGTGTGTGTTTCTGTGTGTGAGAGACCCATAGAGAAGTGAGTAGAGATGAGAAAAAGGAGTGCATAATATAAGGCTACTGAGAACAGTTTGAGCAAAGATCTTGTGTCTAGAACATACAATTATTAGATATTAGCCTACACACTACCTTAGATAATGTATCACTGTTAACAGTCAAACATCTATAAGTAATACAAATACATGTGAAATATACAGGTATGCAGTCTGAAGCATGCTACTCACGGCGTCAGCACCTCGGACAGCTCTATCTCTCTCTCGCTCTCTCTCAAGCCATTCTAACTTCCGGAAGCGTGAAATCACGCGATGACGCGAAAGCGTTTTACTTTTTTTATTTTTTTATTTTTTTGCAGTTAAAGCTGTCGGCAATGTCATCCTTGCTGGAAGAGCGCTGCTTGGTTAATAACAATGAGATGTTTATCACTTCTCATAAAAGCCCTCGAGTTGCATGTATGCGGCTCTTTGTTTGCGGTGAAGGGATGCGCACTGACAGCTGGGAGCTGTAGTTCTCTCATATTGGTCTTGGTTAAACTCGACGAGACTGCATGTGTCTTTTACATGTCATGTTACATTTCTAGTCTAGCCGAGTAATGCAAGATCGATCCGTTATAAATTGCAGATAGATAAATGCGGCCACAAATACTGTGGACGGGGATAGGCTGTTACTAACAGCTTAAATCCTTTGTCTCTGATTTTTTGCTTGCTGACCCTCTTTGTGTTGAAAAAGCCAATCGTTTTTATTAGGCCTATTTAATTGTTTGTTTTTGTTTGTTTGTTTGTTTGTTTGTTTGTTTGTTACCAAATGACACTGCAATGGCGCTTCAAAGACATTAAAAATGCAGATTAAATGCAGAAAGCATTCACACAATACTTGATTATTTAAAATAATAACACATTTTTATTAGCAAGAGTGATAGAGGAAAAAAGACGGAAGGAACAATGAAACGTATTTAATAAATGATATTCAACTAAAACTGTATTCATTATATATATATATTCCAATATATGCTAACGTAAATGCATAAAGTCAGGCAGGGTTCCGGGCCGTGTTGTTTAGAAAATCGAGCAATGCAACTCCTCGCCACTGGAGGGAGTTGCCTTGCTGTGAAGCAAAACTCCTGGCTGTGCGATGCAAAGGCCTCTTGTCTGGATGAGAAAACGTGAACGTCCAGCCATGCTGCAGTACCGTTTCACCGCCACAGTGCTGCCGACCAAATAACACTTTCCTGCATGGAAATGTTGATACCGATACACATCAGCAGGCTAACATACCCTAATACTACTACAGCGAACTCGTAATACTAGTAATATCAATAGTAATATAACCAACGACCATACCCGTGGGTCATTTCTTATCTACACACAAAAAAACGACTCTATCGATGTAGTGCGAACACACACAGACACGAACAAAGAAATAACAGTGTTATTATACAATAGCCTATCAATTAGACCCCCTTACTTAATAGACACCATCTATATAAGTAGAATCGCCTTCAATAGTCGAATCCTTCAAATGAAATGCTCCAGTATTGAGTTATTTTGATCAGTAATACACAAACGAAGGCCATTCTGTCACTCGTTTGCTTTTTACCTAGTTTTGGCGATAAGTCCGAACTATATTGATCTAGGCTATTATTATTATCATTATTATTATTGTTGTTGTTGTTATCTGGCTATTATCAAAGCCGCTTCACTATATGTTTTGTGGTTAGGACCCCCCTCCTCTCTCCTTACATCCCTGCATCCCTCCCTTCCTCTCTCCCTCCCGGCAGTGCATCCCCATCCCCCACACGGTGGCCGTCTCTTCGGGTGAAAGCTGTCTTCTCTGCGCCACTGGTCCGACAAAACGCTGCTATAGCACAGCCAGTCCGCACCGACCTGAGGCAGAGCAGACACACGGGAGACATCACGTACGCACAAGGGGAATCTTCTTTTTTGTTCGACCAAGTGGCTTTGGTAAGTCTAATCCGATGTTTATTATGGAGGGCAGGAATGTCCATGTGTCGACTTGCTAGTTGTTCGGGTTTTTTTCCTCCTCCGTATCCTTTCAATTGTCCTCCGTGGTGGCTACAGTGGGGGAACTAGCGGGCTAAGCTAAACGAGCTAGCCTAACTGGCGATATCCAACTGGTACTAGTTGTCGTGTTAAGGGTTTTCTCGTTATCGGGTTCGCTGTCGGGCGGTGTAAGTAGCTGTTGTTGTACCGGTGAGGTCCAGTCTGACTCACTGTGAGTGCTTTTCATTGTCGTTTGCGGATCTCTATCCAGCTAGCTCGCTAATTAGCAATTTGAGCAGCGTGTGCCGAGGGATGCGGGGATGCTATGTTAGCGGCTGTCTTTTCAGGTTAGCAGACAAGCTAAGCTAACGTTTGTATTATGCGCGAGCCTGCATAGATTCCCGCATGAGGTGCTTCGGAATGGTTGAATAGCCATGCTAACGGTAGCTAATCTGGCGATAATTGGCAAGATGGCATCTCTGAGTTGTTATCTAGAAATCGGTGGATTTTCAAAATGGTGTCTTAAGCCTGTTTGAATGTGACCATTTTTGTCCAACCGTGGCTGTTTTGGCGTTACTTGCTATCTCAGGAATGCAGTGAACTGCCAGTACATGCCATACTCTGACGGATATAACTACATATTAGCCATTGATGTGGTGGCAGATACAAACGACTGCATGCCATGTTCTATACTCCAGGCTACGATCACCATTATGAACAAAACAATCGTGTTTTGGAGAGTACCCAAAATGTTTTTAACAGAGTTCTGTGTTGCATCCTTGTGAATATTGTTGTAAAATGAAGTGTAGCATCTGTTCTGCATATTTGCGCACTGGATATAGCTGATTACCTAGACTAACGTCCGTGCATGCCTTTTATTCTTCGGTTCATAATAAACATGTGGTTCCGCTTGAAGTTCAGTATTGTTTACACGAAGTCCTCATCTACTGTCAAAATAACTGTTACAAATGCAACATACAAATTTGCCAGGGAAACAACTGATTGTCTTTATTCACTGGCCAGTTTTAGATTACATGAGTGTTATTCAATCTACAAAAATACAGCAAATAGTGAAATGACCCATTACAATTACTCAAGCCCACAATGACATTGAAATCACTTACTTTGTTTGACTATCTTGCCCAAACCAAGATATGTTTTCCATTGACATAAATCACGGAAAAGCAGCCTGGGCATAGAACATTTTTCCTTCATAAACAACAACCATTAAGTCATGATCAGAATTCTTGTTGACTAGTTTTCTTTTGGTAAGCACTAGTAGAGATACAACAGTGTTTCACTGTACTCACAGACACAGATACAGATTACAAGACTAAATGGAGCCTCACATAGTGTAAAAGAGACAGGATTACACACAATGGTAAAGGCATATTTTTCTTCTTCTCTCTTATGACTAGTCTTATCAGTGAAATTAATCCTCTTCCCTGTGGGGTGGATTACGTGCTTTAGTCATTGACGACTAATCCCATTTAATTCAAGAAGCCTGAAAAGGATTTCTGAGATACTACTAAAGTTATCTGTGTACATTTCAAAATGGTGTTCTGCAGGGACTGGAAGAAGCACACTGCTCCATGTATGTTAGACATTTAATTGTGCTTCACGAGGCTAAACAACAGTCATGTTGATCCTACCCGTTGGGAAAAAATAACCCATGCAAATCATAAAGGATGTACACAATCGTTTAAGGCTCTAGTGAAATCAAGAAGCATGAATGAAGCCCCCCGATGAAGGCATATTAAATCCAAGGACAATCACGCTTGAGAAATCCATCACAAATAACAATATATTGGTCTTAATTTCACTCAACCATTATTATTCAGAGGAAAATTATTTGAGCTAAACTGGGCTGAATAGAGTTCCGTGTGCGGTGTGAATTATTTGCTAGTTTAATTTAATCTTCAGTCTAAGGTGACCCCTGTCTGCCAAGCTAGAGGAAAGGTGGAGAAATATGGGTTTTGGCATGCGTTGAGCGCAGTCTCATGTGTATGAATGGTGGGCTGTACAATGCAGCCATAAAACTGTCAGACTATAGAAAGCTGGAGTCACTTAATGTTAGGAGAGTCAGTGGTTCTGTAACTAGCACTTCAGTCCCATGCAGTTCAAACCACCTAATGAGTTGCTCATCAGAGATCAGTGGACAGATTCACACCTCCCCTGGAGCCCACATTCCCTTGACATGATGACCAACATTTCTTAATTTATTAATAAAGAACAGCAAATCTCAACAAGTGCATGGTTGGATTAGCTGAAAGTCAATGTTGTTTGACAACATGGTTGCCATATTTGAACACCACCAAATGTCATCATGGAAATTCTTTTAGGCCTTTATCATTGAGTTCATGACCAAATCTGTAGCACTAATTATTATATGCATTATCTGTAACTATGAAATTATCTTTTTTTAATTAATTGATTAATTGCCTAGCTTATAAAATGTGAATTTCCCAAAGCCATTCCAAAACCCAAAGATACTCCTTTCAGTAGAAAAAAGTGTAAGGCTACAAGCAACGAATGATAATTTGAAAAGCTGGAGGATAATTACTTTTTTATTTTTGCTTGAAAATTGACTTAAATGATAATTGATTATCAGAGTAGATGGATGTTCATGTTCTGTTGTATTGCACTAACAATTAGTATTATCTGAACATTTTTGACCAGTTTCATGACCAGTGTTTATACGCATTGCTGGGTGATTGAGCTTTGGTAAGTGTGTGTGCATGTGGGTCCATATTCAGGGCTCCAGACTAACCTTTTCACTCAACTTTCTCAGTTGGGCAGACCAGCACATGATTTGGTTGCACTTTAAATTGATAGCACATGGTATTACGGTAATCAGTGGTGGAAAGTAACTTAAATACACTTTATTTCTTCTGCTTGTTTAAACGTTTGGAGCACGGTATGGCTAAATGGGTTGTTTCATAAGGTTTACTTCCGTGTGTATGCATCACTCATGTGCACCACTAGGGACACATTTATAGCGTTTAGTCTCAACCCGCGCACATAAAAACCGGTGCATGCACGTCATAACAAGCACACAGAACGAATGGAAGGGCAACCTCGCGAGGGAGCATTTCTGCTTTGCTTGCACAAATGTGATCCCTCAAACATGGGAAGGCGGGGGATGGAAGACACAGTGGCTGATGTCTCAGATCCATAATTATCACCATGAACTCTTGAATGCGTCTACGTGAAATTTTAACTTGCACACTCGCAAACAATTACTGTATATGTGACAACTTTGGTCTCAGCCTGGAGCCATGATGTATACAAGGGCAGGTGAGAAATGTCACAGGGAACAAAGGACTAGGATAAAAGGTTGAACTGATCCCTGAAGGGAAAGTTGTAATGCATTCAGCATGTCAGGCATTCTGCTACTGTGTAGAAATATATACACACGCAATACACGAGTACACAGGCTACACATGCGTGTTGTTTCATTACCCGTATGTACACATGCGATCCACAGTAATTATTCATGTTGTAGTAGCAGCGTTAAATATAAACATCCATCTAATTATACCCAAGGGATACCACCTAATAAGTAAAAATTCTTAAACCAGCTGCAAAAAAGTATCCGTTTCAACACAGGCTTGTTTCTTTGAGGCGCCCCTTTTAAAAAGCCCAGGCTGCTCTAAGTGGTCATCTAGCACAAAGCCTGAGCAGGCACCAAGCACTAACTCAATACATAAACCACCATATTACGGTCTTCCACATCTGTGTTTGCTATGTTAAAACGATGGCCTTTCTCCTGTTTGTTGAGTTGCATCTCCACCATATGCAATAATGCCCGTCTGCTGTTAATATTGCCTGAAGGTATTGATTGTTTATTATGGGTTTAACTGCCAGGTTCTAGCTCATTAAGCTGTTTGTTCTCTTTTATGTTGTGTTCTTTGTTTTCCCCTGTATCTCCCAGGTCAAATTATGTAGAATATGAATCCAGGGATGCTCACATTTGGAGTGGGGTTTCTCCCTTCTGTTCCAATTGAAATAGCCAGCACTATTAGTTGGTCTGTCCCTTGGGCCAATGTTTTGTAAGATATCATGCTGTATTTAGGATTGCTGCTGTTTTTAAACAAAATATTTTGTGTTGAAGAAAAATATTTAAAATTTAAACCAAGTTTTCAGTAAAATGTCAAGAAAAAAAGAATGCCAGAATCCCAAGGTAACATTTTTAAATGCCGTTTTCTTTTAAAGGTTTCCAGTTAATCGTCATAGAAATAAAAAATATATATAGAGGAATCATTCATATTTAATAAGCTGGAAACAGTGCATTTTCCTTCATAGGGTCAGAAATGAATTACAGTACCGTTTTATTATCTGTAAATAGACTGTAAAATTAGCTTTACAATACAATAAACCAATACTTACATAATTTTCTATAGGATAAAATCAACATTTGCCCTGCTTAATGTTTTGAGGGTGTGGCTCTTTATACCATTCTGAATACAAATCGGTCTTTGGAAAATGGAAGCTTCTCAGTGACACTCAGGTGGTGTACTGTCATTTTGAAGTCAGATTGGTCTTTGTAAATGTAATGTCTGAAGTTTGATGAATTATTCCCACAAATAATATTCAAGTTTTCTCTGTAATAGAGTTTGCAGGGACATTTGACCAGCGCTTATTTGAATAATTAGCATGTACATGTTTTAAAATGCACAAATCCAGAGTTCAGTTTCCTTCCTTTTGTCCATGTGATAGAGACTAAGGCCGGGAGGCAGAGTTAAAGGAAACGCTATTGCATTGCTCTATCGTCCTATGGATGAAGAAGATCGGGGTAATTTTATAACTGGCGGTGAGTGCAGGAGGGGTAGAGCAATTTCCTGCATGAAAACCTGGCCTGTTTTTTCTGCATATAACACAAATATCCCAAAATAATTATATGGTCATGTCGTATCACACAATGAATTATATTTAAATTTATTGGATATATTCTATGCATAGCCTACCCCTACAACATTGTCTTTTTTATTTTTCCAAAGCAGTCTTTTAAAGGGTTTTTACATTAGATTTTTTACATAAAACTCATGACAAAATGAGAATTTTGGTGTTGCCCAGCAGCTCGTTATTCACTCATTACTGCAATAGACCACAGATGCCCCAGTGCCTGGATTTCTTTATTTATTGCTATTACATTGGTGTACACAGTGTTGATGATGCAGATATACCACAGCTTGTACAGTCATTTATTTAGTAATTATATAGCCTTTTAATAGTTTTACTATCATGGAGGTGATCCGCATGGGTTAATTCACCTGCAGCTAAATTGTGAAAAAGAACAAGTCTCATTGGGCCTTTTCTGAAACCAGATGGGCACTACAGTTAGACTGCAAAGCATCCCTTTGATAATAGATGTTTACAACTACTTAAGTGCAAAGATAGAACTTTATGGTGCAAAAAGTACCACACGCTGGTTTTGAAATACAAACGAGTGCCCTTAATTTTCACTTGGTTGGCAATGATAAACTTTTCAGCAATGATCCAGTTTGTGCATTATTTTCAACATTTCCATTTTCAGTGTGCCGGCACACTATTGTCCCCAATTCATGGAGGCGGACCCATGAGGTGTGTGACTGAGATGATTTTGGGAAGAAGAATAGAGGAGGAAACCGGCAAGGAGAAACGGGGAGATGCTGTCCCAAGTGTATAATGCTGTCCTAGATCTAAAATAGCCCATGGCTGCTTGGAGCATGTTGCTGCAGGGCAGGTCTGATTGTGTTCAAGGCAGAGGGATTTCTGATTCCATCACACTGCCTTTTGAGCGTGCTAGCAAGGTGGATTTGGTCTTGGACTTGATTGTAGATGTCAGTTCCGATTGTGATAGCCAGCACTATTAGTTGGTCTGTCCCTTGGGTGAGTGTTTTGTTAGATATTTTTGAAGGCCCAGTAAACCTACATTTAGTGTCAAATTGTGTCGGAAAGAATTAATCCCAGATTCACAAGGTAACATTTTTAAATGGCATTTTTATGAACGTTTTCAGCTAATTATCATAGAAGACAAAAAAATAGAGAAAACATGTGAAGCTCGAACCAGTCCATTTTTGTTTAAAAAGCATTGAAATGAATTATTATTGCTGTTTAATTTTCTGTAAATAGACTCATTGTTTTAGCTTTACAATTACAGTGAACCGCTGCTAAAATAATATGCTATAGAATAAAATCAACACATAGCCTGCTGTATGTATTAAGTGTGACTTTCTGTATGTAGGCATTCTGAATAGAAATGTGTACCGAAGAAAAGAATACTATTGACGCGCCTAATTGCACTCAGCAATTCTTTTTGTCTTATAGTTTGTATTTCTCCATTTCCTTTTCATATGACCCAAGTGAATCACTGCCGTCTTGAAGATTTAAAAAAAAGAAGAAAGCTGTTCAGCTCTATTCACTCCTGTGCTGAAGTGTGATGACGCCCACTGTTTTTGATTTGTTGCTTTAAAGAGTAGATGCCTGGTGAGGTATTATGTGGGTGGATAGAGTCGGTGTGGGGGTTGTGTTGTATTGTACATGTTCTCTAGGAATGGCAGCTCTTTGTGTTCGTGTGTGTGTGTTCTTTCACAATCCTCCCTCGTTATTACGTCTCCTGGTCCCCCTAGGCTGCAGAAATCTTCCTTTTATGGAGTGGAACCCAGATTATTGTTTTGCAACACACACATTTGATATTAACGTACACAAATTAAACAGGAGGGCATAATCTTTAACAATCTGAAACAAGGCAGGACCTGACTGTCACATGACTGAGCGCTCACACAAAACATTTTAAGATAGACATTCATAGCAACATCTCTGTTGGCATGCAGGCTAGGGCAAGCTTGTGTTTTTGTACATAGCCCTTGGGGCTATGGCTTGTGAGATCAGCCCAAATGAAGTCCCACTAATAGAATTTAAGCTTAACAAGTCCTGAAAAATAACTGATTAAGCCATGGAGCTGGGAGGTCTTCTTAACAATGCCACTTTGTGATTGTTTGTGTGCTAGACAGAGCGTGAGCTCCAGATACACTTGTGATTATGGTCGCAGTTATAGTTGAAATGTGTTGGTCAACAAAAATTGGCTATTTTGATCACGTAATTGCTCTACACATTCATCAAACAAAAATGCCAAATATGTGCTGGTTCCTCCTCCTCAAAAGTAATGTTTGATGCTCATGCTTTTGTTATTTAAAAGTGATTTATTTTAATCTCTTTGGGTTTTGTACTGTTGGGATAAAACAAGGAATTTAAATTATTTTTCTAAAAGTTTAATTACAAAGTGCTGGCACAAAATGAGTCATTAAATAAATACTAAGTCTTGATTCAGACTTACTGCTTTTGACAAGTTTGCCATCGCAGTACGCCTTCTACCTGCAGCTTCTTCACAGTAAACACTTTCCATCAATAATGCTACTTAAACTACTTTGCCTTGGTTTGGCAAATTTAGTGCATTTTCATATTTCTTTTTTATAACATCAACTTTAAAAATTGTTTTCTGCAGGATGGCAATTAAAAAAATATTCTAGCTATATATAAAAAATTATTCTCAGAATTTTAATAAATAATAAATAATAATAAATAATAATTCTATACTATATATATATACTATACTATCACCTGATGATTATTTTGATATCTTCATAATTTTAAGTTTTTACTGACATTTTTAAAAAGTAATACGTGATTTAATAGTGCCACATTTAGTTGTCTCAGGTGACTTTTTATCTTGAAATGACACATTTATTTATTTTTTCTGCCACATTTATCTATTTCAGGACTTATTTAATAGGCATATTGATTTAATATTACATTAAATGGCATTCCATATACACTGAAATAGCACCTACACTCTTCACTCCGAGTGCCCAGCAGCAGTGTTGTCTCTCTAAAAGCATGCTTGAAGGTGTTATTGATAATTTCATACAACCAAGAATAATAAATGTGTACACATCTCTGCCCCCTTTACACTGTTCTACAAATAAATGTAAAGTCTCTTTTATGGTGAATGTCCTGGAGAATGGTCTTTTATTATCATGGATAGTGGTCTGCTGGACAGAAGGTCTTCTGGCTAGAGAGGCTTTAAAAAAAATGGAGAGCCTGAAGCTCATCATCCCCTCCCCCTGAAAACAAAGGGAGTTGTGTACAGACACTCCTACTCATCACACGCATTTCTGCCTTCTGTTTCTCACACACACCTCCATTAGACTCATTGTGGTGCCCCTCTTGCCCTCACCCATTCACTTTTCATTACCTTTGCCTACACACACACATGCACACAAATACATACATATATATATATACTTTGTTCAGGCTGAAACACAATGACACTCTACTCTATTCAGGCATAATTGAATACCAAATAATTGGGTACCTCAGGGTAAGCCTCGGCCACCTGTCCATGTGTTAATGGGGAGTTTCTTCACTACACATTTACAGGCACTTTAAAACTTGGTTCACAACCAGATTAAGCTCTTACATGTTTTTTTGTAACTTTGATTTGATGTTTTTGTTTGTTAGTCATCTGTCAAGATAAGAGGCTACACATTTTTTTTGAATCCACAAAATAATGACAAAGATGGAGATTTGAAATCTGAAAAAATATCAAAAAGTCATGCTCGCGGCCTGGGAGTCGGTCTGTCGCCACAAACTTTGGTCCAGCCTAAAATAGCTCTTATTAGGGATGTGAACAGTAAACCACTTGACTGGTTTGGCATTTCGGTCTATAGGTTAATCTACGTCTGTGTATTAACCAATTGAGCTCTTCAGACAGGACGCACTGCGGCAAGCTCTGTGACACCGAGCCTGAAGTGCGTGCGGCGTGCCCATTGTTTGCGCTTGTGTCCAGCTGTTTTGCACACGCCATGGCCGGCTTCACAGAGCTGCCGTAGTGCACATTTGAGTGAACTGTCCTGACAACGCTGGAATGGATTACCATGAAATCTGGCACAGGCATTCATGGACCCTCAGGATCAACTGTACTTACTTACTTTTCTTTTCTTTTTTACAAATACCTGCATATTAATGAAATTTCCATCAACCTCAGCTGTACTGCTTTTGTTTAGTGCCAAATGTTGGCACGCAAAGTCTCAAAACTAAGATGGTAAACATTATTTCTGGTAAACATCGGTATGGTAGCATTGTTGTTGTGTGCATTTTAGCATTTACCTACAAGCACTGCTGTTGCTAAATACACTCTCACCAAGCTGCTAGCATGACTGCACACTCTTTCGGCAATCTTGTTGATGTATTGTGTTCCTTGTGCAGATCAACTGTGTTGAATTTTAAAACTTGCAATTGGCTGGCATTTGGGAACAATCTGGGGTTGTATTTTTAAGGTAATCCTGTTAAATTGATTTTTGTTTTCTCCTTTTAATGTAGCACAGTTGGAATAATCTTTGGTTTTGCTTTAATCTTGAAATCCAACATTTGGAGGTAGACAGACTGATTAAGTGAGGTAGAGAAATCTAATGACAAATTAAACGGAAGAAGAACAAATATAAGGCGGGGCAGTGTTGCCCTAGAGGAAGGCTTTAAATCATGGGAGATACATTTGATTAATGAGGAATGTTACTATGTGATATGCAGCAATATATTAATCAATTCCCCCGACAAATTATTTTGTTTTGAGATATGAATTTGGGTAATGAGCCGGAGTAGCAGTCCAGTTTTTACACACCGACAAACATGCATATGTTTTTAAAGAATTCATGCGCTTAAGGGATCAAAAACAAATGCACCCACATGTTTGTGCTCTCATTCGGTTGCAGAGTGCCTTTGGGCGTTTTGACGTCGGTGTTCCTGGATGGAGCGCTGAAATGCTTCCTTGCCTAATTTGAAGCGTCACCACGGTACTGTGTATGCCTGGGAATTATGACAATGAGGATATAATCACCTGAAGGATTTGTTAACTGGCCATCAAGCACAAGTCTTAGGATGAATCCATCAGATTTAAGTTCATCTTTTGGTACAGTCCAATTCACAAGTCTACAGAAGGCAGAATGGGACAAATGATTCATTGCCATGGGTGATGTGCTGCGTGCAGAGACCTTTCCACAATATGTTTCATGCAGTCTCTTACACGGAGCCACCAGAACGAACCAGGCGGAACTGGTCACTGCTGTCACATACTGGCTCCCCCCTCTGTCAGAAGTTTGAAGGAACACAAGATACACATGAACTCCAATAACACACAGCTCACACACACCTTTTCTCTCTTTTATTTATTACTCCGCTATTCCGCTGTGTGTGTGCAATGCTCTTGCGGCTGTGACTTACGCTCGCTGGATCATGCTTACTCATGGCTTGGTGCAAGACTCTGGTCTATTTGGACAAAATGTCGTTCTCCGTCACTTGCCCCGCTCACTGGGTTTGTTGTGCTTTTTTCATTTGGCTGTCTTAATGTTTGCTTTGCGGCTTGTATTTGGATGTTGTGTACAGCATATCACATTTAAATATATGCACACTCATACCCATGCTTCACTTTCTCTTGGACCTAGACGCATCATATCAGATTTAAGATACACGGAAAGAAATAAAATATTACCTCATGGCTAATTTATCAGGCAGTGCTGCTAGAAACCACTTGTTTTATACACACATAACAACTTATACCATCAGTTTACTGAAACTGACATATATATGTTTTTAATCCTAACGCTTTACACATTTATTGGTGGCTAAAGACACATCACCACAAACACTCACTCAAACGCACCGTCTAAATCACCGTCTCCCCTGCTGCGGTCACTAACCATTTGCTGTTGCACTGGTGCTTGCTTTTTTGCTATTTTTTTTTTTTTTATTTAAACTTTTTTCCTTTTCCTGTGTTCGTTGTAATCATGACCTCTCGCTGTTTTAATTTCAGATTTGCATATCCACTTCCACTCCTTCCTCATTTGCATACAGCAAGAATGGCGAGCGGGCATCCCACAGACAAATTCAGTTTCATGTATCAACCAGACACGCACAAGAGGTACGGGGCACGCATGCACACACACTCATACACGTACACACACACATGTACACAAGTTCCCATGACCATACTCTCCATGACCAGGTAAGTTTAAAGGTGGAGCACCGGAGGTCTTCTCGTCTCCATTTAGGAGAACTTGTATAAATGGCTGTTATTGGCCACCTTCATCCCAACCATTTCCAGCACCTTAAATGGTAAGCGGCCACCCCTCTGTTCGGTCCTGGTAAAGCTCACCCTGCCTTGTTTGGTGCATTAGTGCAAATAAGTGTGTTTAATGCCACACAGGTAACCAAACCATTATTTTCAGTGGATCCATGCGTACTTGTGCGTCAGTACTTGTGCCTTATTTATTCCAAAAGTCTGTTTTTTAATGCATACTTACCTTGAGCCTACTTGAGGGTGAGGATTCACAGGGCTTGATTTATTTATTTTTTTGTTGCATGCTGGTAAAATCCTTCAGCTGGATGTCGCATTAAGGATCTCCGTTTGGGATTTATGTGTGTTATGAATGTGTGCGTATGCTTGGTAATCGTAACAATTTTCTTTCCAATTTACACGGCTTACATCTCTCTCTCCTCGTTTTTCTTCTGTCTTCTCTTATCCCCCTACCCTCTCCGCCACACACTGTCTTTTTCTCTCTCTTTCAGTAAGAACAGGTTAGCTTCAGCTATGAATCCAGTCTACAGCCCCGTTCAGCCTGGCACCCCATACGGAAACCCTAAGAACATGGCCTTTGCAGGTAAGACACGCACGTTTGCATCCTTTATACCACTATTAACATGTTTTCAAGGAGGGCTATGAGTGACGAGCAACACTACTGCTGTATTTTGGGAGGAGAGTCTGAAAAAACACTATTCTATTGTTCTTTGATGCTCCTAAAAAAAGTTATTCAGTGAGAAAAGCCTTCTTCTCTTATAAACAAGTTAGTGTTAGACAAGCTGAGTTCTTTTTTTTTTTTTTTTTTTTCCCATTCATCCCGAATATATATATATATATATATGAATCTAGCAGAGGAATAGATGAGTAGCGCTGTGCCATCAAATTGTACAGTAACACAAAATGTTTTTATCATGTTTGAAATTAATGGAACATCACACCGACAAATTATGCGAAAACCGCTGACAACCTATATGGATTTCCACAGTCTAGCAAGGGCATGTGAACAAACACATTTTCATTTTAAGCTCAACAAACAATATTTGGTTGCTGCAATAGAAGAAGACAGATTACTGAAAAAGGATGCAGGACAGAAGGCGTTAGTTAAGGGTAAAGGAAGTTAGGAGATGATGCTCACAAAGTGTTGACCGAAGATAGAGATGCCAATAACGAAGTCGATGCTCAGTGCAGAGCAGTAGTGTGAACCTGGATACATTATTAACTTTTATACACAGACACAGACTTTCGGTGTGGTAGGTTAGGAACATGCTGATGAGATGCATCAAGAAGATAGAATAAAACTATTTGGAAAAGCTCCTGTCATTACCTTGTGAAGAAGAATGATGTCATACAGCAGATACACATGTACATATGTGGATCGTTATGAACATTAACTGTTTTGTGGCCAGACATGTTAATTAAGCAAAGTCAGAAGCAGAAACTCAGCAGAGCAGCCCCATATTTTGACATTCAAGTCAACTGGTTAGATTCATTACATCATACTTTAATGTGCCATAAAAATGACAGTCCCTTGTGACATCCTTTGAACCTGATGCAGAAGCAAGAAGCTGGGGTAATTTGGCTGCTCCATGATGTAATTCCAGCTCTCTTCTCTCCATCTTTTTGAGGAGTTTGAACTGCAGGTCAAGGGCGTCTGCAGGAATGATGAATAATTATATTATGTATTTGTACACCACGTTTCACACACATTTTAAAAAGTAGATTTTTTGGAGTACTGGTGAAGCTTACAGTTATGTGCTTCCATGTGAACGAGAAGACACACGTGACAAATTCTGAGGAGCAGCATGTTTTTCAGGGATTATTTCCTAGCAGAGACTTAATCTTTTTCTACAAGAGCTTCCGTTAGTAAGCAGCCCATCTCACATTTGTCCATTGGTGCGAAAACACTCAACAAACTAATTTCAATGATAAAACAGTTGATCAATAACAATTTTCAAAAACATGCATGTTTGTCGGTGTGTAAAAACTGGATTGCTACTCTGGCTCATTACCCAAATTGTTAATCAAAATAGTTCAGTGTATTTTATGGGTATTAAGCAACATCTGGTCTTTTATTGTATCATTTAATGCAAGGCTCTGAATCCGAGCATACAATGAATTGGAAAAAGTCAGCAAAATCTTTTGAACCATGCACCGCTGCAGTTGTTGAGCTGAGGTTATTTTCCCAATTGAGAAATCACTCTAAATGAACCAGACTCCATGTTTAAGACTCAACTGTCTCATTATCAGGTCTAAAATAATATCCTACGGCTTGCAACTAATTAGTGTCATGATAAATTCTGTTATATTCAAGAAACTATTTAATTCATTAATTGATTAATCATTAATACAATTTTGGGGAAATCAAGAATTCATGGATGTTTGGTATTTTTGATCTGATAAGTCACTCTTGATATTTAGCAATTATTGAAGTTGTTCAACTTATTTTCTTTTTGTTGGCTAATCGTTTAATCAGCCAATAGCGTCACTACTGTTGTGGATTGTTTTACTAAATTAAAACTGTTATTCATTTTTGAATTGTTTTGTTGTGTAGAAATATTCCACAAACGCATTGAATTTAACTTGGGATTTTGTCTGCTCTACTTAATGCTTTCCTGCGTTCCCAGAGGTCACATTAATTACATTTTTATTTGGTCAAATTCCCCTACGTAATCTACAATAAAAGCACATCAAACTGATCTGAGTACAGATTAGTTAACCATCACAGACCTCAAACTCTGCTGCAGCGTAGAGTGATGCAGATATTTATCTAACCTGTTACATCTGACTGGCTCACCCTTCAGCAGCCGAAGTGAGATATAGGAAAGGCTCAAGGCTGCAGTTGGAGACTGTGTGTACAGTGTGAGATTGACTGCCAATAATAGCAAGCAGTGAGCAGCACTTCACTCACTCACCATGCCGTCTCTTAACTCTCCTGCTTTTCTCCTCACTCTCCCTCTTCGTCTTGCTCTGTTGAACTTGCACCTTTTTATCAGTAAAAGCTTTTTCACGGCCAAAATCTGCTTTGTTTGCTCGACATTTAATTGATGACGCACAAGTGTGCGTGCGTGCGTGCGTGCGTGCGTGCGTGCGTGCGTGCGTGCGTGCGTGTGTTCCCCCTTCACATGTGTCTGGCACATTGCTAATGTGTTGCTGAATTTATCTCCTCCCACTCCATATTGGCAGGTGTGTCTCGTCTGTATGTAAGACGTATTCAGCCGACTGTAATTGGGCAGACATGTTTTTAATGAGCGCCATCTGCGCACAGCCTGCTCCAAACCAAATACTGTTGGTACAGTATACTGTATCGGTGGCCCTATGTTTAGCTGTGGTTTCTGATATTTTCTCTCTTGTGTGTGATGTCCTACAGGCTATCCAGGAGGGTATCCTGCCACGGCTCCCACTTATACACCCAACCTCTATCAAACAGGCAGTCCTGGGTATCCACCAGGTGAGCCCACACACACACACACACACACACACACACACACTATTTGATAATTGAGTTAATATATATAAAATATTATAACCTCTTGTGAGAAATTGCTGTCAGTCCATCTAAATTTTTGGGACAATACAAAATAGAAAAATGAAAAGATGACGAAAGAATCATGCAATAAATACAAATCTGCAGACAAAAAGCCAAGAGCATAATTGATTTTCAATATTGAGATTTAAACATCACATTTCATTAGATAAACAATATTGCAACCATCACCTGTCAAACTTGACTGTAGATCTGTATTCTTTTATTTACTCAACTCCCTTGTTACTTTGCCTCCTGCTAACCCAGCTGCTTCCAGCATGCTACTTGAGGCTTGTATTGCGTGCACAGTGAAATCATGTTGTGGAAAATGTGTTATTTCTCTCTTCAAAGCTTATGAGAAATTGCCAAAAGCAAGATGCAGCAGCGAAACTTAGAGTTCCTCAAGCTTCTTTGTGTAGTTTATTCAAAAACAACGAGAAACAATCGTGGCTGCTCATCAAGGAGACAGAAAATGAAGTTGATTGATAATTCCCCCTTGAGCAGGGCTACAGTCATCTGTATTTTATGTACTGTATTCTGGTGTATTTGAATTATACACAGTAAACTAATTACATTTGTGAGGGTTTGTCAAATTCAGTAAATAGCAAAGCTGTCTGTTATACCTGTTTGGTAGTTGTAAATGGAGATGAAATTAAAGTTAGTCACTGTTTAGGTTGAGGCTTGGGAAAATGTGTTAAATGAATTACACTGATGGGATTCTTATCTTTTACAGCTGCTGCTCTGCAGAGCTGCACTGAATTTATGTGGATTATGCATACGCAACCTAAAGCAAATAATGTTTCCCGTCATTTTTACTGAATTAATTGCGATCAACATTTTTTGTGAATCAAAATTTGATGTAACAACACAATCGCACATGCTCTGAAATATGTTTCATCACAGGGTATTTTCAGCAAACGCGGTTGTTTAGAGCGCCACATGGGTCGCAATAATGTGAAGGCGAGTATGGATTTAAGTGGTTGTCTCAGCCTAAAGGGCACTGGTGGTGGAGGAGTGGGAAGCTAGCCAGTAACAGCTGCCAGTGGCCGTATAGCAGCAGATACACACTCTGCTGGGCCCCAGTGTCTGGTCCCCATAGCAGATGGAGATAACAGTTGTCTCAGTGCTTACCAGATATGGTGTGTCTGTATGGTAATAGATTAGCTTAGTTTAGTGTGGCAGGGTCTTGAACCGTTAACTCCTAGAAACATAGACACGGACAAACAACGCAGAATCCAATATGATCTCACTGGTGTTGACGAGTAGACAAAGCTTGTAGTGACCTCAAATTCCATTTTGGCAATTGAACTGAAGATCTGGGAGCAGTGAAAGTTATGTCATAATTATTATTTTAATAAGGTGTCCCATATTAAAAAAAACGTTTTAAACCTATTTGAATGTACGGTTATTTGCTTTATGTGAATTTACAGGAGGCAGGTTTAAAAATGGACGATTTTAAAGATAAGAACAACAATTAACTGAATTGGTGCGTTGCTAATCTTAATTCTCGTAGTTCTGGTGAGTTGGGTTTTATTAGCCGACTATTTTGTTCATTATAATGTGTCAACATACATCAAAAATCAATAGAAAGTATTTTTAAAGGAGCTAGGATGAGGCTTGTAATGCAAACTCAGAAACTGTGAATTTGTATTCACATCAGATATACAAGACAAAATAACAAACCTAAAAAATAAAATGCAATCAATTTGTCATAGAGAGACAAAAAAAGACTTAGTAGAATAACACAAAGACCAATGTAAAAAGAATATTACTTCGAATGTGAAAAAAAAACTATTTGCAATTACTTTATACTTATGTTTTTTTCCAGTGGGATCTTGAAGACAAGCAATGAAGTTTGGGACTTTAAAGATGATATTTATGTGGTTCCAGACAGAGGAATGGCTAACAAGAATGAAAATAACATTAAGTCTTTTGTGGACCTTGTCTTGGAAAGCATAATAAATAAAATACAAATATATATTTAAAGTATTAATACATTTCATGGGACAAATGATTCAATGTTCTGAACAGGAGGGCAAATGGATACTCAATTTGCTTCCCTGATATTCTCCTGAATATTAAGCATTTAACCAAGTCAGCGTAGATTTAATATATGCTGCTTTTGAAGCCCCTGTCCTCTTGTCCCCTCCCCCAGTTTGGTTTCATCTTTTGGAAGTTATAACAAAATATCAGCTATGATTCGGCAAAGCACACACAGCTTTGTTCCAACAAAAGAACCTAATTATTGATGCCGATGTGTATTTCAGCAGTGGTAATGTTTAACTTTTTCTTTCTATGCATTCTGCAGTGCTTAATATATAATGAAAGTCTTTAGATTACGTGTCCCAGGCAGACATCATCTTCCAGACCAGCCAGCTATGCTCTGATTTAAAAACGTGCTTTGGACATTGTCATTATTTCTCAAAACCACTGAATAGACAAATTGTTTTCTATCTGCAGGGTTTCTGTGTAATCGTCACACACCATTGTCCTCTTATGCTCTGCATGCTTGCGTGTGTGTGTGTGTGTGTGTGTGTGTGTGTGTGCACACGCACACTTTTAGACACACATAGCAGGTCTAGCATCTCTTTGTTCCCTTGTCCTTGTGTGAGAAAAGGGCTTTCATAAGCTCTGCAGCAGCAACTAGCTAGTAGCATGTTTGACCTTCAAGCTCCTCCAAGTGGCGACTTGGTGGTACTGCATCCACCCGAGCAGAGCCCAGTAAACGGCATTAATGCAGTGGTCTGAACCAGATGCCTTCACTGTGCTACAGTAGACCTCATGCTTTACGGTGTTTTGATGTCGTGTTAAATGGTGGCTCCACTTAAATCACGTGTGTGTGGTAGGTTGCTTGACTGTATAGGTTCATTAAAAAGGTGATCATACTCCATATTTATTGATAACAGAACTACTCTTAGCAGAAAGCACACAGCTGTCTGCAAAGATCATGATGAGACTGGTTAAATTGGGCTTTTAAGATGCAAAACCATGGCTGCATTGTTTTGAGTCTCATAAAGAGATGGCACCAGTCCCCCATCTGGTGGATTTTGAAGGAAATGCAAATGAAATAAGATTTGAATAAGGCTGAAACTGATGATTATTATAATTTGGTCGATAATAAATCATACAAAATTGTTTGTCCATGTAGCAACAGTCCAAAACCCCAATATATTAAATCTTATCATAATGTAAGACGAGAAAAAGCAGACATCTGTCCCATTTGACAAGATGGATACTTACTTAAAGACTTAATCAATTATAAAACTGGTTGAAGATTAATCGACTACATTTGCAAGTTGAAATGATCATCAAAAAAGGAGAAGGGATGTTTTTGAGACACACTCCTGTGATTTATTTTACTAATTTGCCCTCTACTGGTCTCCTTCCAACTACAATGTTGTTCAGGTTTAATTTATACATAATAATTTATAAGTAGAATTATTCATAAACACACCACGTTGCTGGCTCACATCTTCCCTTGACTGTATGTCGGATCTAAATACCGACAATGACCCCGAATTAGAATGTGTATCTTATCTTTTGTCCCATTTAGTCATCCAGCTGATTTTCAGTTAAGAGTTACTTTGTCAAATGGTAGTAAGAAGGTGAGTTGTAATAACTTGAAGCTGCTATAATCGATATTTCCTATTAACAATAGATCATAACTACTAGAAAATATTTATTATTCATGTTATTTCTAAATCCTGCCTCCTTCCCTTTTTTTCTTCTTCTTTCGGCTGTTTTTAGGATATACTTCAGCAGGCACCCCATACAAAGTGCCCCCCACTCAGTCAAATGGAGCACCCCCTCCCTACACCCCAACCCCCACCCCATACCCAACAGCCATGTACCCCATCCGCAGTGCCTACCCTCAGCAGAACATATATGCACAGGTAAGGATACTGAATTACACACAATAAGCACTTATTAACTTGGTGATACACTCAGCCGCTGAAACATGTTGATCAAATTTGTTTTGTTGCACCTGTTCAGCTTGCAGTGCCATTCAACTCAATCACATCAATAAATGTGTGCTCATTGTATCTGGTTAGATAATTACATTTCACAGTGTACTGGTAAAATTAAGTAAAGCAATTTTATAGGTGAGACACCATAGTTATGAATTTCAGCTTTTAACAAATGTGTGGTGACTGAAAAGAGAATACTTTGCATTTAAGTGCTGGGTTGTTTGTGGGAATATGATTTATGCCAAAGAATGAATTTGGTCTTGCAGCCTCAGTGAGCTCCAGAACCGTAATTCCCCAACAAAATCGAGATGTAAAAAAATCCATTTGGTTTGCACTTCCACAGAAACACCCTGGTGATTGAGCAGGAATTACACTGACAACAAATTAAAAGCAGTTGATTTGTTTTAGATGCAGTTTCAACAATCGAAGCCATCATTTTTTTCTTTTGTAATTTGACGTTTGTAATGGTTAAATGATTGTTTGAAAAGAAAAGTTCAGAAGCAAGAAGAGATATAAAAGGATGCCGATGGGTTTTTGTCTACGTTACTTGTACCTGCAGTGGAAAATGAGTAGATAAATCTCCTTAAACTTCAAATAAGATCAACATTTAAATATTTGTGTACAACATATAAAGCTTATTCAAACGCATCCTGAGCCTCTGCAACCCTTTCCTGTGTCCGTCCTGACAGGGAGCGTACTATACCCAGCCAGTGTATGCGGCTCAGCCACATGTGATCCATCACACCACTGTGGTGCAGCCTAACAGCATCCCCTCCACAGCCCTCTACCCTGCCCCCGTCCCTGTACAAGCTCCTCGCAACAACGGCATGACTGCCATGGGAATGGTCGCCGGGACAACCATGGCCATGAGTGCAGGTAAGACGACGACAAGTTTGTTTATTTCAGCGATGACTTTCTGGCTAAAGTCATTGATGTCTTCGCTGTTCTCCTTTTGACTGTAATCTGTGAAGTAAATTATTGGTGGGAGTAGTCCAGTTGTCTTTAGAGTCTCCTTTTATTTGGGCTATCGTTTCTTTTGGGTCAGGTCTCTGCATCCTAAAACAGCAGGGTTTTACTTCAAGCTGAAACAATTGACATGGAATGAATGATGAATTTGATCATCAATTTAATGGTAATTTCTTCTCTGGTTTCATCATCTGGGATTCTGCATCTTCAATCATCAATGAGAGCGAGTCAATATGTTTGAGCTTTAAACTGTTGGTTGGACAAATCAAGACATTTTATGCCACCATCATGGCCTCTGGTAACCTGTGTTGGTTAACATTAGTTGACATTTCATAGGTCATAAATTGATTATCATTAGATGTAATAATAAAAGTGAATGTTACTTTCAATCTTTTTAGATTCATTGAGTTTAGTCGGCTTCTTTTATATTCAAGGTAGGTAGATAGGTGTTGTTTACAGTATGGGTAAATTGCTACAGAAAACCAGGGGAAATCTACCAAAGTGTACAATGAACACAACTACAGCAACAAGCCAAGCCTTCATATCTGTTCAGCAGATGGATTCAAAAATGGCCGAGGCAAATTACAGGTGTTGTTTGATTCCTGTAGGGACCCTGCTGACAACGCCCCAGCACGCCCAGATCGGAGGACACCCAGTTACTGTGCCAACCTACAGGCCCCAAGGGACACCTGGGTACAGCTATGTACCGCCTCACTGGTAGAGCCCACCCATCATGTGAGTGTCTGCACACCTGCTGTCCGCTTTCTCCTCTTTGAGATATATCGCACCACCCAAATGTTCTCTCTTCCATCTGCCCCCCTGCCTCCTTTTTGTTCCTCTGTCTCTGACTTGAAGAAAAACTGTACCGCCTTACATTTCTTTTTCCCTCTGTTCCTCAGAGGTCTGCGTTAGCCTTACATCAATCATGAAGGTGTATTTCTGTCTTCTTTCCCACCAGATCTGGAGTCCACCATCGTATGCAACTGCTCAAATCTTACATGGGTTCCCAATGGTAACCATGGGAACTCGGCACCTGTCTGCAAGAACAAAACTAAAGTGCAACAGCCACTTTACTATTATTGTTATCGTTAGTATGCGACATTCTCTAACGTTTTTACAAAAGCTGCTTTTATTTTTTTTTCTCTGTTCATTTGCCAACCAGTCATTACCTTATTTTGTATGGCTATTTTATTTTATCTCCTAGTTTTGTTTGCGTTTTTTTTTTATTTTAATTTTTTTTAATGTGTCTGTCATTGGAACTCCAGAAGGACTCTTGACCAATCACGGGTGTCAGTTGCTCCTGTTTCTGTGTTGTGCTGGTGTGCGTGGTCCTTCCTGCTGCTGCTGCTCAGTCGGCTGGAAAATATTGGGCACTTATTCCTCATCTCCATCAGTCACTAAGAAGACTTATTGACTTATGCTGCCACATTTATAACAACTAGATATCAGCACAGGGTTTTAACATTATAAGCATTTTAGTTTACCGGGTTATTTAAGTTTATGTATATTCTTTCTGTTTAGTCCACACACCCACACTCTGTCGACGTTCGTTTGTCTTACCTTTGTTCTTCCTTCCACCCTCTTTATCCTTTTTTTGATCTGCTTTGTTTAATTTTCCGTTTGATCTCAGTCGTCTTCCAGCGTGTAACTGTCCGGCAGTAGTCAGTCCATCGCCCCCTGCCGTCTCGATGCGAGTGCTATGAGCAGAGCACTTACTGTCCATTACCCATCCTGCTGCGTGTCCCACTGTGTCCTCCTTAGGAAAGTACACACTAAGAAAACATCACTTACTCCATGCTACATACTATGCGGGCTAGTATGTTGTGACACTATCGAAATCTTAACCTTAGCGTAGGTCAGTGCAATTAGGAGAAACTTTAGAAGATTTGTAACAACTGTGTCAACATGGGTGGTCGTGCTCACTTTCTCTCTCACACACACAGGGGCTCCTGCGGTGGTTGGAAAACACATGATCACTTAGTGGCACTTAATGTACAATAACTCCCATTTATGTTATTATTCAACACACACATACAAGCAAACACACACATGACATGGATTTCTAGGGGTGTGCATGGCAAACGGCAGAGAAGGAGTTTAAAGGGATTGTGCTGGTGCGAATAAATGAGACGGGGAGAGCAGACAACAAGGAAGGAGGAAGAGGTCACATATTCACAGTCGGGTCACTTTAAGGTACAAGACATTTGAGTTTGCGACATCTCACCTGCAAGAGACCAGCCAACACTCCATGGATTGTACATTGATTCCAACTGTGATTGCATCACCTCCTCCTGCCTTCCTTCTTCCAGGCGAGTGCTTTTGTAACTGGACATTCAACAAATTGAAAGCCAGACTCTTGAGGATACAGTAAATAATGGACCAGTCAATTACATGTGTGCTGATAGATGGATAGTATTCAATCCACTAGTCCATTCCACAATTGTGAGAAGACCAAACCATTGACATGGGTGGTTGTGCTTCACATTTAGGAAGACATTGTGTCCAAATGGATGGCTGTAATTTGCATACACCTGGTCCACGTCATAAGGATGATTTGTTATTTTCTGAATTTGGATCAACATTTTAACTTTGTGGGTATTACTCAGTGAATTACCAGGGCACTGTAGTCAAAATACGTGCTGGTTTTAGTGTTCATGGCTATACGACTTCAACAACATTGAGATTTTAAGAGTGCAAAGCTGTTATGACGCAGTGTCACTCTGTCACTTAGCTTTCAGTCCAGTTGGCTTTTTGAGACTTTTAGCAGTTTTTATGAAAAAGATGAATCCATTTGTTCACTGTCTCTCTCTTTTTTTCCGCAACTTCCTGGCTTTTTTTTATTTTAGACATTTGTTGCAATGTCTTTTACACATATCTGCTTTAACTGATTGCATTTAATCCTAATTCTCCATTTAATAAAAAAAAATGAAAAAAAAAATCCAGCATAACCTTCATGGACATCAGATGAGGAGAATATTTGAGCCAATGAGACATGGACCATGTACAGCCATTTTCTGTTGCCTTTTTACGCTCATACATGTAAAGGCATTTATGTGCAAAGGCAGTATAATGACCCATCTTAACACTACAAACATACATAGAGTAGTGGTGGTGGGGTTTAATATTGAGGTGAAGCCCTGTGGCATTTTTCAGGATTTACACACAAAAAAGACTGAAATAACAACTTCATGGTAGAGTACAGATTTGTATAACAAAGCATTTACTGCGCGAGTATGTAGATGAAGTGGTTTGATATTGCAATAAAATAAGAGGGAACGCCTCCAACTGTTAAAATACAGTAATTATCAGCCTTTTTAATTGATTTTTTTTTTAATGCTTATTGTTGTAATCTCTAAATATGGATTACAGGCTCTGTATGCAGCCTTCATTCAATAATTATTACAGTTACTGCTAAGAAGAGAAGTAGAACATATCAAAATTTGGGGTATTGAAAATCTTTGTGAGGAAATATTGCACAATGTAAGACAAAAAAAAAAACTTGACTATAATTTAATGCGACGTAACAGGTACCTAGGCTTTTTAGTGCAGGAGGGAGGAAGACGCAATTTATATTGTAATTAAAAATAAAACAATATGGTGGATTGTTCAAGGTATTCTTAGTCCAGATGTTTGTACACTAGTAGGTTAATTCTCAAGAAAATATTGGATAATGCTGCTGTCGGATGAAAACTGTCAATTTTCTTTTTAGCCTTATTTTTTAAACAACGCTTGCATTTCAAGTGGATGTTGCCGGGTGTTTCCACCACGTGGTCATCTAGTACATTTTAATTCAAGCCAGTTTAACTGAAAAGAATACAAAAAGTGGGTTTTCTTGCGACAGCAGTAATGTTACTTGTCATTAGGATTTATTTAACCAACCACTACTTCTGTCAGTATTTCTCAATTTAAAACGTATGGGTTTTTTTTTCCTTCTTTCCCTCTGGTCAATTGAGCATAATGGGTATGCATACTATTCAGGTGTATTTCACTATAGCATTGGATCTCTAAGTTTAAAAAAAAAATGCAGTATATTTATACAGCAAGTGGTACAGTAATGTATTTCTAGCTAAGCATGGTTGCATAAGTGTGGCAGCTACTGTTTGTGCTTTTAATATATATAAATATATATATATTTTTTACCTCTTCTGCATCTCTGGCCTCTACACATCTGTCACTGAGGAGGGGGAGGAGTTAGGCATGGTCTGTCAACAAAATTGTGGAAATTCTCATCACCAAATCCCAGTTTTTAATAGTTGCTTGTATTTTACAGACCTTAAGGAAGCAGAGGATAAATGACAGAACTGAAATGGATACATTTTGGTGCTTTTGGAGGCCATCTTTGCTGTCCATTTCCGTTCTGTTGGTGCAAAGATGTATTGAATGGCGAACGGAATCCCTCGGCCTCCACCCTCTTTGTTCTGTGCCATATTTCACAACCGTTTAGTAAATATTACTTTCTTCTCTTAAGTAACTGGTGAATTCTGAGTCCTTGTTATGTCTAGCTTCCTGTGAATCTGTGTTTTCCTGTTGCTGTCCTAATCCTCGCATTGTTGTTGATGCCTATTGCCTGTCTCACTTTTATCTTTCTTGCTCCGTATTTATCCTATTTTCACTCCAGAGGCCATTTTTCCATCCCTCCAAACATTCACTTTCAGGGATGCAAAAGTGATGTCAGATCATATGTTCTGCTCCCTCTCATGCTCTCTTAACCCTCTCCTATCACGTTTTTTTTTTTTTTTTTTTTTGGTCTTAACATGCTTTCAGTCTGACCCTTGCAACCCTCACCATCTCGTCTTTAAAGTCACTTCTGACGATTATCTATTGTATTTTTTTAGTAGTTGAGAAATCTCTACTGAGCCTTTTTAAACACTAGATGTCGCCAGTGACCAAGTCTGGAAGTGGCAACACCATGATCCAAGGCTTTGAGCCTAAATGCTAAATTAATGATTTTATTGGTGTTATTGACATTTAAGAATCAAACATTTTGAGCACTGAGATTATTTCAGACATTTTCAAAAAATATCATTTTAGGGTTTATTTGTTCGTTAATAAGAGTTTTTCTTTTCATGGCCTGAGGACCAATGCTCTTAAAAACTGTAATTCTTGTTTTAATGTGAAGGCTTGGTAGAGAGGCAAACCCACAAGGCATTTGGGATATTTGGAAGTTAAAGACTCCAACAGAGCTGGTTTGTTTTTCAGGGTGGTGAAACTGCTTCCTCGTATAATTTCATTCCATTCCTTGCCTCTCATTTACTTTAATTTGCACTTAAATGAAAATGGACAGTTGGGGTTCTGTCCTCAGTGACATTTCCAAACGTTGAAACATGGTAGCTTCATAGCGACTAGAACAATTCATAAATCCTTCCTCTCCCTCCATCTTCCCTATCTCTTCTTATTTTGCCTTGCAGTTGCTAAGTCTTAGTTTTTTTTTTCTTCCATAAATTAAAACACTACTATCACAGTGAATAGTAGGCTTTTAAATGTCTTTGATGTTCTGCTGCAGCTTTTGATTTCAATTTGTCAGAGGTATCTCTTAGTTTAATTTGACACTAAATGTGATGCAAAAAGTGGAAATTCCTTGTCTTCCAAAAAAAAAGCATACTTGTATCCCCCACCCCCTGGATCGAGTATTAGAAACAACCCCATCTTTGGAAGTTTTAGTTTGGTACCCAGTTTGCACATGCTATGGTATATCTGTTACCGTAAGGTTGTGTTTGAAACTGAAGCCCAACGTCTGTTCAGCGTTGAGAGAAGTGAACTGTATGTTAGCTATTTGGTCCAGAGTGAAGGACCAGTGTCAGGCTTGTGATATGAAGTGTAAATCTGTTTTTAATTTTTTTTTTTTTTTTTTTTTTTATGTTCTTTTTTGTTGTTGAGGGTTTTTTTTAAAGATCAGTTAGTGATCTAGTACTATAACTAAGCCAAGTTTGTAATTGTATATTTACTGTAAAATGTAGAACATTGAATAACTATTAAAATTTTCCTATAAAAGGAAGAGTGTTTTGTGTGACCTTTTCTTATTCAGAATTTATTGCCATTTTCCCCCCTTGCAGGGTAAATCTGGTAAACGATGAGCACATTTCTGGGATTCATTACGTGATATAAGTGTCCTCGATGCAGAGAGCCTCTAAGAGCCCTTTATTATGGCTGGAGGTGTTTGTGAGAAGAACAGTTCTACCTGCAAGAGAGCGAATCAAACCACCACTTGGATCAAACATCACACAGGCCCATCACGATGGTCCAAAAATCATTTTAATGGTGAATTGTAAATCCGGTTTTAGAGTGCATTTACCCTTTAATGACAAGTCAACAATGCAGTCTGATGTAAGGACGCTAAAGGTCGTCATCTGCGTTCCAATAGAAGAATTGGGAAACATCATTTACTTGGAGGAAAAAGATTCAACAGCAGTCGCTCTTTCACTTCTCCCTACATCCATGAGCAGACATCCGACCTGGTTGAGCAACATCAACCACCAACCACCACTCATACGGATAAGCGCACGACTGAACAAACACTGACACACACCTCTTTTATGCACAGTGCCCCACCTAGCAAACACACAGTGTGTCTCTATCATTAACGATCATTGATTTCCGATCGTCTTTTTTTTTTTTTGGACAGTAAGTCCTCCAGTAGTTCTTACTCAGCACTGACTCTTACTTTCTTACAGTTTGTCACTCACATATGCAGGCTGTCTTATAAAAACTCTGATAAATGCCACAACTTTATTTACATGACACTCACAAGAAATGAACTAAAAGCAAGATAACATTTCGGTTTGACATTGGCCACTGTACAACAATATCTATCTAACATTAGCTACTGGTCATACCAGACCAAATACGGTTGGAGCAGCAAAATGGAGAAGGGGTATGATTTATTGCTTGTGAATTCAACAGTTCCTTCATAGATGTGTAACTTTTTCTTTCAAAAGCATATTCATGTGTCAAAGCAGGGGTGAATTCTCATAAAATACAGAACATACAAAAGTAATGTATACACATGTTTAAGATGAAAAGAATTTTAGTTTTTTCTGAAATATCAGAATAGTTGAGGCAACAAGTGTTGATAATGACCACAGTGGCTCATTATTGAGCCACTAATGACTTAATTCATCCGCTGGGATACTGCAGGCCAGATCACACAGCAACACATGGCCTCACAGCACCCGATCTCCTCCTCCCGCATCCGTGCATCTGCAGCTTCGTCTCCACATTTTGCTCTTCAGCCTGTTGAGCTTTCATTTGAACTAGTGTTTTCCTGTGAATACTGAGTTTATCAGAGGGTATTTGTGTGGAAACATCCAGTGTGTTGTTATGACAAAAGCCTGTCAACAACATACCTTTATGCATTCTTTATTTTAAAAATGATTATAACAAGTTATTGATTGCAAATTCCCACCTGATGTTTAACTAAAGAGGTTCTGGCGTCTTTGCGGGGTTATTTAAGTTGTCAGCACAGGAATATTCAGCTGACGCAAACAAAATAGGCAAATCATAACATCCTGTTGGAGAATACTCGTAAACGCTGAGCACACTGTGCATGGACACATGATCCTGCACGATTAGTTTAGACTATGAGACAGTTGTTTCAGGGATTTTAAGTAGAGGTGTCAGACAACCTGAAGGAACCAGATGAAGGTTGTAAAAACATATTCCATCTCTGAGGGCATTTACAGGACTGTGATACCGTGTGAAAGTATGAAACGCATACTTCAGCTCAAGTGGTGTACACAAACTCTAGGGTCATCAGAATATCTGCAAGGAAAAGTCTGTTTTGGGAAACACACACACAAACTGTCACTCTGCTATCAAACCAGTCCAACTGTGAGCTGTGCAAAATAAAATTCCAACTGAAAGATTTATGCTGCAATCCAATCAAAACCATGTGAGGTGATTCAGAGTTTATTGATCTGCTGCACAGTTGGGTAACTTGCATTTCTGACATAGTGCTCAACCACCAACGGCCACGTCGCAAGGATGTGTTTGCAACGTTCAAGCTTTCCAAACTGGGCTATTGCAGATAGCGGTGGAAGGGCGCAGGCCTAAAGTGGCAGTTTGGATTAGAGAGGCTCTTATTCCACATTGTGAAATTTGCTGATTAAGCTATGTGCAACTAGTTTCTGAAGGGAAATTAACTAGACTTCCCTGTCTACACACACCTAGGTTTCAACATGACGAAAGGCTCATTCAGAACAACAACCAAAAACCCTCTTTGGTAAATTCATTTTCTCTTCCAGGCAGATAGAAAGTGAGAACACAGATTAAATTATAGACAATTTTGCAAAACAAGCAGTTTTGAGCTGTCTTGTCAGTGTGTGGTCAAGGGTAATGGTAACCAATTTTCTCGTGTTTACGTATTCTGTACAAGCAACTAACGGATAATCAGTCCTCTTGATTTTCCTCCCTTTCCCAGCAGTAGCTATCTTCTGTGAACGTGACAGTTTTCTGTGAACACGACAGCAGTTACGTTCATCTCTGACACAAGCACAAACTCTTAACTTGGACTTGTTTTTGGATTTGTTAATCAAACATTGCTTTCTGTCACTTAATCTCATAAGTCAAGTCTGGACCACAGTGGCTGCAACCTTTGGAGTTGACAACTGCAGGAAATGAAGTCTGTTTCAATCAATCCTTCATAATCAAACTCAGTCTCTTTATCAGCAGATGGGATCCAAAACCCATGACTTCAGAATTACACTGTGCTTTCCTGCATATTCTTTATTTGCCACTCTATTAAGGGATACTTCGGAATTTTGGACATAAGACCTATTTTCCAAGTGAGCCGGTGTGTTCGAGGCGTCTGGAGACGTTTTCAAGAAATGTCATTAAGTTCTTCTAGTTGCCGAGTTCGCTTATGCTATGGCTAGCGCAAGTCAACGGTTCTTAGCTAGACAGGCATTGAAAACAGTCTTGCCCACTCCACAGTGCACCCGAGGCAAATCAATTAAAACACTAGACTGTCGATGTACATATCTGTGTTGATAGAATAATATTTGAAACAAAACTAACCTCGCATCGCATGAATCATCCATTTTTTGAGGAACTAGTGTCTCAGCAGTAGCGGAACTTTACTTTGCTCCGTCGGACTCAAAACTCTAAGACGCACCGCCCGAAATACTGCCCGTAAATAGGCAATCGAACCGGCCAAACTGTCGGCACTTATACCCCCAAGGCTGTCTGAAAAGCCCTCGGAGCTCTATCAAACACCGGGCAGCCTACGGCCACGTGAAGCCGCAATTACGCACAGCGAACCCGGACTTCTGCTCCGTCCGTAGACCCATAAACCCTCAGACGCGTTGCGGGGGATTCCCTCCTGGCACCACCAGTCTCCGTTTGTTCGGTCCCGGTTCTCAGCTCCAGCGGGGGCTTTCTCGGTCTCCACAGACGCTCCTTCACGTTCTGCCCTTTGAGCATCCCTCTCGCGCAATTCTTCCTCTGTATATTCAGGCTCGTACAGGTACGGTTGGGTTTGGGTGGAAAAAAATCTCCTCATCAGAGTCTTCAAAAGTTTCAGTATATTCTCCAAAAGTGTCCATTTCTGTGAGATTGAAGAAACTAGCACTGCAGGCTACTCTGCGTCTGTAGCAATGACAGCAGGTAAACAAACTATTATAGAACCGGTAACTTATAGGTGCTAGGTGATATCACTCCGCCGCTGCCATAGCCTACTAGGAAGTATGACACGCTGCTGCTGCTGCTGAGACATAAATCCTTAAAAATGCAAGGTTGGTTTTATTTCAAACAGTCTATCTACACATATGTACATCGATAGTCTGCCGTTACAATGGATTTTCCTCGGGTGCACTGTGGAGTGGGCAAGACTGTTTTTAATGCCTGTCTAGCTAAGAACCATTGACTTGCGCTAGCCATAGCATAAGCGAACTCAGCAACTAGAAGAACTGAATGAAATTTCTTGAAAACGTCTCCAGACGTCTCGAACACACCGGCTCACTTGGAAAATAGGTCTTATGTCCAAAATTCTGAACTATCCCTTTAACATGGGTAATCACATTTAAAATAAAACATGCCACACACATCCACTTATTAGACACAATGAAGGGGACAAAAGGCACCTGAGTCAGCAGGTACAACCTTTTCATGAGTCTTCATCACAACCTTTTTATGGGTATCACTGGTAAATAAAGTTATGCTGCCGTTTCCCCAAATTTTAGTCTCCGTTGTGTGGCTCCATCTTATCAGATTGACCTATAACCTATACTCTGATGGAGACCGGATGCTGACAAGGAAACAGCAATGTTCCCAAATCAAATAAGAGCACAATAAATGTATCATAAAATCGCTACGAGACCCAGTGACACATGAAAACCAGCTCTGTCGCTGTCAGCTGTGTTTAGCAAAACTCACCAATGTCAATGACCAGCAAAGCGATCGGTTACATAAACATGGGAGTTGATGTGGGGGAATGGACTTCATGACCTCAACATTAATTATGATTTGAGGACCTGGCCATGCCTCCAGCAATAGCTCATTGATTTCAATGAGTGGGAGAGTATATTATTATAACTTTGCTTTCACCCATGACACCACAGTTGTCTCTCCCTGATCAACAAGTCAGACAGGAAGCCGACACTGATATTGTGTTATTAGAGATGTTTTTCTTGTAAAACCTAAAAAAAATAAGCTCTCCCTGCTCTCTGAAATATAGGATTAATTATCCATGTATTAATGTCAGATAGGCTGTCTATATATTCTAGATATGTAGTTCAAAATTTGGTATAGACACTGAAGGAATTCTTGGCCTGGGTCAAAATTGACCCAAACCATACTGTGAAGGCACGGAATATGAACAGTATGTAAAGGTTAACATGTGCTAACTTGTGACTTAACAAACATATCTCTTTGAAATGGTTGGTTCGCCTATTTAAGATAATATAAGGTGATGCGCAAATGGGAGTAAAAACACTCATTTGTGCACACATTCGCTCTTCTCACAATTTTGAATTTGGTCACGATCGATGTTATTTTTAGAAGGTGGGTTTGGATTTGGGTCCACTGCTCTGCTCTGGGGTTCCCTTCGAGTAGATACACCAGGATAAAGTCCCCCCTAGGTCTTCCAGAGTAAATTAGATGCAGATACATGTTCCCTTAAATGGAGAAAACTTTATGTTGTTCATATTGGCTGCATGCAGCCAGCTGGTGGCCTTTTTATGTGTTTCCGCCCCCCGTCCCCCGAGAGCCTGGGATCGCTTCTGGTTCTCGTATTTAATTGTTAGAGAACTGAAGAACAGTTCACTTTGCCCCGCTTAAGTGGCGCAAGGCTCATTGCGCGTGCGTGGCCCCGTCGTGCCGCAGCAGCTACAGTGTGTAAAGTGTGCGCGCGCGCAGCAGTCGGAGCCACTTCACAGCAGGTAGGTCCGGTCCGGAGACTGCGAGATTAAACTCTTCTCTCCTCTCCCACTCCTCTCTTAAAACTGCTTCGAGTGTGTTCATAGTGATTTATTCACACGTGTGTTTCCCTCCACGCTGAACTGCTCTTTGTTGTGACACAGAAGAGCAAAGGAGCGGGACGAGTCTTGGAACCTGAACGTACCATGGCGTCAACTTGTTGATATTGTCACTTGTGTCTTTCTCTTTTTGGGGACATCATTCAGGGTAAGTTTTACCCCTTTTTCTCACTAATTAAGCAAACAAAGGACAACATAATGTTGCTTAACGTGTCTGTTTGCCAAATCTACCAATTGTATCGTAGCTCTATGATATTTTAGCGGTAGTGGTGTCATTGTGAGAGTCGTATACATGCATGTTATGTTATTGAAACGGACACTAAACGGAATTTACCGGAACGTCCGACAAACCTGAGAAATTAACTTGAATTTGCTCGAAATCAGTGAAACGAGAGGAAACGGAACTACAGTGCACTGAGGCGCGTCACTAACATGATGCAAGTACAGTGGCGTGCCTCAGGGCATCGAGGTACTTGACTGGGCACATACCAGGTTTGAATATGTGGGTACGCATCGACGTGACGCGTGCAGCATCATCACAGTGAAAATGAAGCCATAAAATACAGGCCAAAGTCTCAAACCTCAAAAACGTTATGCCATAAAATCATCTTGGGAAACTTCCGCTGTTCCCATGAATTTAATGTGTGCTTTCTCAGCTCGATAAAACGTATTAGTTGTTGACCTCTAAGATAGAAATTTAAATATTAATATTTGCACATCTTGAATTACATATGTTTTATGTTACATCAAATTGGACCATTATATACATATTTTAAAAGATAATATGAGTTAGGAGTATTAACTACAACAGGCCAGACATCCTGTGTGTTTTGTTCCAGTTTATGGGTTTTATTTTTTATTTTTTACAGCAACTGCAGTATGTCTGGAGTGTTGTGACATCTGTCTGTCTCTATATCTGCATCAACCATCTGAGAATAGCAAGACCAGTGTTTTACAATACTGGGCACATAATGATATCCTAATGCAGCAGGAGATTGAGTTTAAACTTCACCGAGACGGGAAAAAGCATCCTCGTGGAATGCCATCAAACAGGCTGTGTAGATGAAGAAGTGATATCTGCCAGCCAAATGCTCCACTCACTCATACACATGCGATTTTCTTGATAGCTTAATTTTTGCTTTATTTTTAGGAAAGAAAACTTGTTTCCAATCAATTTTTCTGTCATTTTGATTTTTCTTTTAGTTCTATATGCATATAATTGCCTCCCTTTAGTCGTTGCATACTTCCTCTATGCTACTGGTGACACCAGAGGAAAAGTAAGTGGTGTGATATCTTTGGGATAAGCACATGTTGCGTTATGTGTCACACTGTTTTCTCTAGAACTTCTGCAGCCGTGAGGAAATCGTGACTTAACCCCAGTAAAAACAAGTTCCCACACCACGGACGTAATAACCAGGAATCCTTTGGATTGGCTGTCATGTGTAAAGACCTGTCACACTCGCCATGGGAATTTGGTGCAGCGACTGTGTTTTTAGTGGAGATTCCTTTCGGCCAGCTGTCGGATGCGCTTCTGTTGGTGTTTTGTCTCTCTACTTTGGAGAGGTGACGGAGGGAGGGAGACATAGCCAAAGTTGTTTGCAGGACAAAGTCACTATAATCTCCGTGATTAAATAATTGAAAGCTCAGAGGCATCCATCCCAAACATGCCAGCCAATTTGGCTCCTTGAAATTGGTAATTTAATGTGAATGACGCAACATGAGATAAATCTGGTCTTAGTAGGATTAAAAACGCCAGAGATGCATCAGGGGATCAGTCAGTGAAGACATGTCTTGTTGTCCCGACTTTATGCTTGACTGACTCTGCTTTAACCGGAACGGCATTCAAAACCCCTCCGCACCACAAAACCCATGACAACAGCCACCACGGGGCACAGAATAACTGCTACTTGCCCCTCTGTTAAGCTTTTTGCCTTACCAAAGGTGTGCATCAAGCTGTTACAGCAGCTTATCTTTGGAGAGAAAAAACAACATGTTTTTCTATCAACGTTAAACCATTCAGGAGCAAAAACAAGTCCAAAGTATTTGTGTGACCCTGGGATATGTGTGCATCATCAGTAAGCCCTCTAATGATAGGGAGGTGTAAGGGACAGAAATACAAGAGAAAATAGAAGTGAGTCAGTAGCCTGCTGTTATATCTGTTTGTGCTTATGTGAGTGTGTGAAAGTATTTCACCTAAAACGAAACAAATAGTCCCCTACCCTCCCCACATGCCACCCGCTAACCTGAACACAGTGTCAGGCTGATTGAATGAAGTGAAACAATTCAGTCTGACGATCATGTTAGAAGGAACCTAGAAGGTTTCATTGCATTTACATTAACATTTACATTTAGTGCATTTAGCAGATGCTTTTGTCCAAAGCGACTTACAATAAGTACATTTGTCAAAAGAAAGAAACCACAACATATTATTGCCGATAAAGTAAGAGCGAAAAAATAGAAACAAGTGTTCCTAGGGTCCTCGTCTGAGTAAAGGAGTAGCTGTTCAGCAAGTATACCTTAAGTACAACAGTGCTATGATCAAAGTGCTACAGATAAGAACATAGAAAATGTTTTTTTATGGAAGTGAGTCATGCTATGCAGAGTCGAGGTCGAGGCCCGATGCCCTACTCTCCTTTCTCTGTCTTTAACTTGTTTCATCAGAGCGGCATTCATTTCCTCTGTGTGGTAACCGCCCACTCCAGTAACACAGAGACCAGCCTGAACTGCTGTCCATCAGTCTATACATGCCTGATGAAATCCTCACTCCAAAGCTTTACAGCTACGAGCGCCACACACTTTTGTCTACCACGTACCACAGTGTGTGATCATATCGTTTTGGGAGGTGCTCCTGTCCATATGTCCTTTTGCAGTGGACTAAAAGTAACTGGCTTTTGCTTTGGTTGTACCAGAAGGGATTTACCATCAGATTAAGCCTTCTGTCTAGCCATGTTAACAATGCCCATATTTGTACATAAAACTTCTGCAAATCAAACAATCAGTGGAAATACATTCCAAGAAGGATTTGTTCAAATGTGTGTGCTGCTCGGTATGTGAGATATAGCCTGCAAGCGTGTGTGTGTGTGTGTGTGTGTGTGTGTGTGTGTGTGTGTGTGTGTGTGTGTGTGTGTGTGTGTGTGTGTGTGTGTGTGTGTGTGTGTGTGTGTGTGTGTGTGTGCCTTCCTCCTCCTCACCCATTTGGCTATTTATGGTGCAGCTGATTGGTTTGAATGTCTCCTGGCTACAGTGCCCGTCCACTGGATTGATTGACTGAAGTTATCCTGCAACATATTAGCAAAGATAATTCTGGAAATGGTCTTTTCCGCCCTAATTAAGACAAAGGGCTGTGACATTTGCAGCATGCAGTCATGTGATGTGACGGTGTTTCTTTTTTTCTTTTCTTTTTTTTTTACTTCACCTGCATCTGTCTCCATTTGGAAAATTAAATTGGCTTTGTGTGTGTGTGTGTGTGTGTGTGTGTGTGTGTGTGTGTGTGTGTGTGTGTGTGTGTGTGTGTGTGTGTGTGTGTGTGTGTGTGTGTGTGTGTGTGTGTGTGTGTGTGTGTTTGTCTCTGGCTGCCGGACTGATGTGTGTCTGGGATTTGTATTTCCTTCGTTGTCATTTTGTGTGCCATTTACCAATGCATTACAGCAGATGCATGGGTGTGTATGCACGTGTGGTGGCCTATGCGTGTGTGTTCATGTCAGTGAAGGAGTGTGTGCTGTATTTCAGCAGACATGAGGAGCGGTGGGCATGAATCATTGATTAGCAAGGCCAAGGACGGTGTAGAGATCACAGAAGTAATTAGACATGAATTCTTCCCTGCTCGCTCTCCTGAACTCAACATATTTCTCCTCTATTCATTTGCATCTCCTGCTCTGTGTTTTAAAGGAGACATCGAGGGTCTGTGTGTACAGTAAACAGTATGAGTCTGTGTGTCCTTATCTGCACCATTAGAGTGCAGCATCCCTAAAGCATGCTAGACACAGAGTGGCTGCAACAGCTAATGAATCCAGATGTGTGCGTGTGTGTGTGTGTGTGTGTGTGGTAGGGGGTGTGTTTTAACAGATTGCCAGACTTGTATTTTTTAGTCTTGCATACACGTGTATTATAGAAAAGTAGTGGGAAATTCAGTTCAAATCAAGTCAGAACATTTGCTATCGAGCTTCTCAAACGTGAAAATTTGATGATTTTTAGTCTTAAAAATGATATTTGATTGTTGTTGGTGTTTACAAAACGAGCAGTTTTTCAGATGTCATCTTGGGTCATGGAAATTGTGATAGACAGTTTCAAAATAACCGACCGATTAATGAAACAACCAATGCCTGAATAGGCTGGGCGATATGGAGAAAATCAAATATCACAATATCGTTGCTCTATGATGTTGTAGGGTTGACTACTGGTACTTTTCTAAAAGATTTACACAATGAGATTTTTAATAAATAATCATCAGTAATGTGGATATAAGCACTAACGCTGTGTTCACACTGGACCCAGTGTCAAGTGGACATCATTTCACTGTAATGGAGTATTTAAAACCAGGAAATGACTGTGCTTATGCCCATATCCAAAAGCTTAGAGGGCTTCTAGTTTGATATCAGGATATCAATATAATATTGATGTAATGCCCAGACCTACCTGAAGGCCTCATTCAGTCGATTACATACCTTCATTACGTTCGATGAGGCTCCAAAACCTTTTAAAGGTTTTATGGCTAATTTTCCAGCAGTTGGTTGTCTAGTCACACATCCAGCAGACTCAGAGGAGCATAAATATGGATTTGGTGTTTCAGTCCAACACATGAATGTGAGTCCTGATCTCGGTTTGAGTCTCCACCAACACCGGAGGGAAACATCTCTCCCCTTTTAAGTGCTCTAATATGTTCACCTGCTAGTTGCTCAACGTGTTTATTTAATGCTGGGAATTTAGCACATAGTGGATTCATCAGAGCTTATTGTTGACATGCTCTCAGTTGACTCATGTTACCTCACAGAGGGTTCAAAAGTCCTGATGGTCCCACGTCCACATGCTAAATAATCATTCATCATTCCTAATCATTTATGACCCCGTCGCGGTCATGGCGAGGTGTTAACCCCCGATACTCGTCCTGATTTACAGTCACATTCCGTCAATCGTGGTTTCTGAATTACCTCGCGTCACCTTCAGCTCTGCCTTTTGGCAGGCCCGAGGGCAGAAAGTATGCAGCAGCATGCCTCTCTTGTCAAAGCATGTGTGACGGGGAGAGAGTGAGAGCTGAATAGAGTGCAGAGTGAGGGAGCGTCTCTGTCAGTGGCTGGTAACATGACCCGTGGCAGCGCTGTGGGCGTGTACTGAACTACATGTCACTCCGTGTTAGCTGCAGCATGCAGGGGAATTAGCTCAGATGGTAGAGCGCTCGCTTAGCATGCGAGAGGTAGCGGGATCGATGCCCGCATTCTCCAAAAAGCTTTTTGACTGTGGACACGCACAGCACAGCTTCCTGCAGGATTTGTGCAGATTCTCAATTGGAACAGTGGATGCAGCATGAAAGAGACCACATTATAACATTCAAGTGTAAATGGAGCTCCACTTCATTCACTGAACATTGTGAGTTGATGGTAAAATCTCAGTTTAGGTGAACGGTATTTATTCTAAATCAAGAATAAAAAGGATTGTATTGTTAATACAATCGAGGTGGTGTAACTGCAACAGCTTACACAATACGTGTCTTCACGTGTTTTCAAAGAGAGTTTGAGGGGGGGGGGGGGACAAGTTTCCCGTAAAAAATCAAAAGCTGCACTGAGTCATAGAGCAAAAGTAGATGACTCCTTCACGCCCACAATGACTGAATGAGTTCCTGCGAAGGTCAATGATCGATGGCTTGTTTGCTGTTTGTATTGCAATGCAGTAAACGTGGCTTTCATCTACGTTTTGAGAATCTCGTCTAAAATAGTTTAAACCTGTACACTAAACCTTTGTGTCATTCAACGTTTTATTTAGGAAGAGCAATGTTTCTTGATAAGTACGCTGAATTATGCATCAGAAATTATAATTGCCTCAAACATAATGTGGAGTCAGTGATAAATCTTCCTTTTCTTAACCATATATTTCTGTGGGTTTGCGGTGTGGCTCTGTCTTTATTTCCTGCTGTGTTTACCTGTTATACTGATATTAAACTAAAACCAATGCAGATCAGGGCGTTGATACGATGAAGCTGTGAGCAAACACTTCAGAAGCCATCAGAGGCACACACACAGTGCAGATATAACCATTAGCGGCCTGAGACTGCTGTAACTACTGACTTCTACTGGAAACATGACCTAATCAAACACACACACATACTTACACACCTCATATTTCAGGAGCTCTGACATCATGCTCTTATTGAGTGTGAAAAGTGTTCACAACATTGAACTGATAAGAGACTTTACATTTCTGTTTGCCTCTACACCCTCATTCATTTCAAAGAGATTAAGAAAATTAAAAATGAGAATCATAGCTGCGTTTATTTCAGATCAGATATTCTGCTTAGATTTTTAGATTAATTATTTGCTTGCTAGGGCTTGTAGGACCCCCTCACACACACACACACACACACACACACACACACACACACACACACACACACACACTCTGTGTTTAGGAGACCTGCCAGGTCAGTCACCCCTTTCGTTCTTTAGTAAAGTAATTAACTCGTTAGGTTTCATATTGCCTGTGGTTCGTTGACGCTTTAACTGCGTACAGGCCAAAACCTCACAAACAGGACGGACCATCACCTTGCTTGTGGAAAATGACAGCTTGAATATTAAAGTCAGATTCCTCACTAGGGTTGGTATTTTTTCGGCACATCACGGTTGGATTTGATCCAGAGAGCTGCGATGCCATTATAAAAAGATTATCGCTGCATCTTGATGCATCAAAATGATTATTTCCCCTCACCATATGACTACTTGCTACTTTTCAAACATGGCGTATTTGTCATGATCCATGAAAACGAACAGATGATTTTTATTTCCATTATATTTTATTAATTCAAAAGCAGTGTCAAAAGGTAACAAAGGTTACACTTGACAACATATTTCCCCCAATCCTGTCTCATATGATATTACATCATGGTACCTCTAAACTGCACTCTTAATTCCCTTTCTGGGTAACCATCACAACAAAAAACACTGCAAAAGTACTTTGTTCACACGGGACACGACCAGCAGGCTCCAGTTTAATGAACACCAATTGGTTCGGTCATATAATATCTAATTATTGACCTTCCGGCATTGACACATAATCTTCCAAATAAAGATGAATGAATGTTAGATCTGCAATCAGTAACAATCAATTCTCCCACCCCTATTCATTACATATCATCCCTGGAGGATCGGCATGGTTGGCCCGGTAAAGGCAGGCCTAAACACGAAAACTGAGTGTAAATTATTATATTATTATAACCAGAGATCTCTTTCTAAAGTGTCTTCAGAAAGCTCTGTGATCTGAGGGACCTGCATGATGCTGCCGGTGTTTTAAAATGGCCTTTCTTTAGTCTGGCTGGTTGACAAATCAAAGACATGATGCACACTGCAAGTGAGTCAGCCGCAAATTCAAGCTGACTATGTCGTTATTTTCTATTGTTTTTCTTCTTTGCCGGCTCGTTGGTAAAGTTAAGTGATATGTTTTAATGTGTGTTGGCACTCTGCTACCTTTCCCTCCTACTCTCCTTCAATCGCTCTGCCAGGAATGATCAATTCATGCGTCACTGTTCTTGACAACCAACTGATCACGCAACTACAGCGGAGCTAACCTTAAAACACATACGGACTTGTAGTTTGGGTTTTTTTTTATGACATTTTTAAAGCAGTTTAACAAGACACACAGACACTTGTGTGCACTCTCTTACGCATGCACACACACACACACACACACACACACACACACATACACTTTAGTTATGAATGAGTCACAGTCTGGCAAGGCTACCGAGGAAGTGGCTTAAGCCAATCACTTACTCCCACATGCTGCCATGAAGCAAATGGATATGATTGATGCTGGTGGAGGGTGCAGTAATTGGGATCGTTGATTAATCTGGCTGTTCCAGACAGTGTGAGATGTGAGTGGGAGACCAGACAGTCTGCAGTGGTTTTCATTTTAAAACTCAGTGTAGCTGTCCAGCTTCCACTTGTTATAAGTGTTAGAATGATTGCATGATCATCCTCTTAATGGGCTGGCTGCCCCCCCCCCCCCCCCCACCCCCCAGCGAACTCATTGTTACATGAAGCACAGGTGGAAAATAATTAAAGACTAAACAGCTAATTAAACAGTTGTATGATGCTGATACAATACTCAAGTATTTTTAATGCAATTTAATTATTCTATTCCACTTCATCTCAGTCATACTAAATATATGCAACATTACCGCTGAATGTTTTTTTTTAGCTTGTTAATCATTTAAAAGAAGCAATTTTTCTCAGTTTTTTTCATACAATATATAGTATATAGAATAACTTTTTCCGAGGCCTGGCGAAATCATTCAATAAATCACAAGTTGCATCACTTTGTGACCACTCAGATTCTGCAAACCCGTATGGGGAAATAATGCTTACATATTAAAAATATGTATTATTTAACTCTCTTCTTCACAAAAAGGACATTACATATTGTTTTAGCTACATTTCATTGCTACTGCTTATGTACTTCATTTCAGTAAAATAGTGGTCGTAGGAAAAAAACAGTGTTGATGGCATATTCAACTACTGGTCTCTTGTGCCCTCTGGTGGAGAGTCTCTCTCGCTCCACGATGGAATGAAGAACTCTAAAAACATACAAGCATACACAGGCATGTTCAATAATATATAGACACATGCTTAAACACACTCAATCCAAAATAAATATTTTGCTATATCTGTTTTGTACCTATTTGTTTGTTGATTTGATTTAACCTGAATTTAACACCACAAACAGCATCTGTAGCATTACGTCTTCCAATGTAACAATGTTATCTGTGTAATCCTCATAAATAAATAGATACAAATACAACTTAGCCTAATTTCTTTTAGGTAAAAGTGGTGTGCTGTAGGGATGGGGCGATATAGGATTGTGGATAAGTTGATTCTGAATTTCCATTATTGGGATAATCGTAAATATCGTGACTTGAAAAAACTCATTGTCATGAACTGAAAATAGAGCCTGATTTAAAAAAAAAATACAGGTTGCAAAATACAGTTTTCTATATATCTATCCTTTATTTATTTAAGGAGACCCTCTGATTTATGATAATCTTATTTTTATTTTTTATTCTGTGATGCAATAACAAAATATTAAGGGATACCAGTATGTTTCAGTTTTAAGCATATTTAGATTGATTATCAGAATACTATCATGAATCGCAACTATTTTGGCCAGGAATCAAATTTAAAATGTTATTTTGAGTTGGAATATCTCCTATGAATTTGAATATTGCCAATGGCTTGGCAAAATCACACAATTCACGCACACAAATTCACCTTATTTCTTTTTTTTTTTAAAGATTATTTTTTATGGCTGGAGTGCCATGCAAGCCTTTTTATTTTATTGTTTTATGCAGAGAGAGACAGTGTGGAAAGGGGAGATAGAGGGGGAAGACATGCGCGAAAGAGATTGCCGGGCCTGGAGTCGAACCACTGATCTCCGCGCCAAGGCTGAGCCTCCGTACATGGGGCGGCTGCCAAATTCACCTTATTTCAATGAAAATATTGACATCAATTTCAAAGTAACAACCCCCTCATGTCTCTCCCTTTCTCCTCCAGGATGTGAAGATGCCACACTCCTTCCCGACAGAAACCTTTTTCTCAAAAACCTTCTCCGTGGACCCCTTCTCTACCAGCGTATGGCCTACAGAGCCGTACGCAGCAGACAGCCTCATTGCCAGCGTCGGCAACGCCAGCGGGCCAAGCATCCCCCGCTGCACCTATAAGGAAGACTTTAAACGTATCTTACTGCCTGCCGTGTACACGTTGGTCTTCTTGCTCGGACTTCCTCTCAATGCTGCTGTCATACATAAGATATGGAGGACTCGGCCCAATCTGTCCAAAAACAACATCTATATGCTCAACTTAGCCATAGCCGACTTCCTGTACGTGATGTCACTTCCCTTGCTCATCTACAACTACGGCAGTCACGACTATTGGCCATTCGGGGAGTTTGCCTGTAAACTGGTCCGCTTTCAGTTCTACAGGTGAGACAAACATAACTGTGTAAAAGTATTCCCAATGTTAAAATAAGAGTACGTTCTCACAACACAGTACAGAAGAATGCAGCTTAATGACATCTGACCTCACAGTGTTTTTCTATTTTAGTAACCTGCATGGCAGCATCCTCTTCCTCACCTGCATCAGTGTGCAGCGCTACGTGGGCATCTGCCATCCTCTGGCGATGTGGCAGAAGCAAGGTGGCCGCAGGCTGGCGTGGTACATCTGTGGAGGGGTGTGGCTGGTGGTCGCCGCCTTGTGCGCGCCGACTTTTCACTTCGCCGCGACGGGAATCCAGCGGAACCGCACGGTGTGTTACGATTTAAGCACGCCAAAGAGCTCAGTGGACTACTATCCCTACGGCATGGCGCTGACCTGCCTCGGCTTCTTGTTGCCTTTCATGGGCGTGATGGTGTGCTACTGTCGGATGGCCCACATCCTCTGCCGCCCGGTGTCCTACCAGGGGGTTTCCATAGCGACGGGGGAGAAACGGGACAAGGCGGTGAGGATGATCATCGTGGTGGCGGTGGTGTTCTCCATAAGCTTCCTGCCGTTTCACCTCACCAAGACCATCTACCTGGTGGTGCGTACTCTGCCCGTGCCCTGCGAGACAAGAAACCTGTTCTCCATCATCTATAAGAGCACCAGGCCGTTTGCCAGCATGAACAGCTTTCTGGACCCTATTCTGTTTTACTTCACCCAGCCACGCTACCGCCGGAGCACCAGAAGGTTTGTTCTCAGGGTCACCACCCTCAGGGACAAGGGCACCAGCGTGTGAGCCGGCAGTAGATCATATGCTGTGACAGTATTCTTAAAGCCTTGCTGCTACACCAGTGGTGAACCCCAGGAGGCTACAAGGTGGTATGTACATGTATTGATCCCTGCGTTTCCTCATGTTCTAATGCAAGTCCTTTATGCTTTCACCCACTACTTACGGCAACTGCACTTAGACTTAGATTAGAGGTGCGAGGATATCGAGAAAACTTCTGAAATGCAAAATGATGGTTGCAAACTTTTAATGTGGAAGGTAAGACAAATTGCAAATTACTTGTATATTGTTAATTAATGAATGTATCATGACAGCCATCACATTCTGTGTCTGGGAAATCCCGGCATTTGGGGCACTTCTAATTAAGAAACATAAACTAAACAAATAAATACTATACTATGCATACTATTGGCAGACCAGGACTTCCACATCCTGCATTGCCCCTGTTATCTGTGTAATGTTTACTTCCAGTCTACGCTGTGCGCTGATAAACGAGAAACTTTTATCTATTTTTTGTAAATCATTTGTTACACACTGTGAACTGCACTATAGCCGATATACATATAATGATAATACTCTAACAATATAATATAATGAAGAGCGTCCACTTTAGCAGGCCCCTGAAGTTAGAACTAAAGGAGCAAGATGATTTTGTGAGAATAAAAGTGAAAGACAACTTTGTGATGTTGAAGTGGAAAACAAAGAAGGAAAAGAACGATACTTTAAATTTTTGGGATAAAATCCATTATGGCACATCGCCATGTAAAATGCTCAAAGCAATTGTAAATGTTTACTACTGCATGCTAAAACTGCATGAAGCACCTGTGAGGGGAACTGCATTTCCACATGGAGTATTACATACTCATGTGAAGAGTTTTACTGTTTCTTCCCTAAATGTCATAAGACTTGTTGTTGCACGTTTTCACCACTGGATGGTGAGTGCATGCCACTGCTGGAACCTCGATGCAGCCACCGTTCTTTCTAAAAATGGCTTGGTTATAAAGATGCTTTCCAGTAAGGATAAGATCGCAGCTACTGCTAAGGAAATCCATTTAAACGTATGAGCCAATGTTAATACATTTAAGAGTTGCTATCAGATGCATTAGACGCTTAGAGGGAAGGAAAAATGCAATTTATGGCTGTTAGGGCAGGGTCTAAATTAAGGCTCAGCCCTGCAATTTTCGACTTCCTGTTAGTGTGTGAACCGTTCCCATGAAACGAGGATTTCTGTTCCAAGGATTCACCTCTGCTGATAGAAGTTTGGTGTTACATTGATGATAGAATAAAGAATGAATGATAGGGAAATAGACTTTTATAGAGGTAACTCTAGAATCGTTTAGTACTTAGTATTGTTTTCAAAGCACTAACTCTAACTGAGTTACTGAGTTTATGGTTTGGTAATCTGTAGTTTCAGATTACTTTTGCACATTGTCCTTCAGAGGCACACTGAAATATGAATATATAGTCAAAAGGCCAATGTGATTTTTAAGTACATTTGATTTGCAAACAACCTTTAAATGGCTCCTAAGCAACTATTACAGACAAACTTTTGACAGCTTTACTACCTAAACGCTTGTTTCAATATTCACTTCTATACTGAGTTTTGCACCCATGAGGGAAGTCATGTTGTATTGATTAGTATAGTGTGAACATGTAATTTGAATGCATTTAAAATGCAAGGACCACAATATGAGGTCATGTGCTTGAAACGAATGTCTTAATGTACAGTGAGCATATTCATTAATGTAGTTTTTACTGTATGTTGTATCTCCTGCATTCCAAAAAGTGAATGCGTCGCTCTTGTCGCTTATGTTGTTTTGTTAAGTTTAGGTTGAATATTTGTTATGTCTTATTATTTTCCCCACATTTGTCGGAAATGTGTGTTTGTGTGATCAGTTTAGAGAGATTCGGATGTCTATACACTGTGCTAACATATGTGAGTCAATCAGTATTATTGAGAAGAATTTAAATTTTTGTACCACAGAGAAGTGTCAGGAATGGAATTTTATTTTGTTACATGAATATAATTATGTAAATGGATTTAAAACATGTTTTATATATTTTGGTCTACTTTTCTTACCATGCAACCCCTTTAAGTTGCTTGTGTAAATGTTTTGGATGTTGTCATAATGTAACTGAAAACAACCATTAAAATAAAATGAATGCAACCTATCACTAATGCCTACTTCATTCAGACAAAAGTGCTTTTCTAACAAATATATAATTGTCTATATTTCCCTGGTCTGCAACCAAGCTTTTCTTAACACGTTTTATAGATTAACACAACTTCACATGACCGCATATCTGGTGCAGATTTTGGGATCCAAATCCAAACTAAATAAACAGTCGACACTTTATATATACCAATATTATAAATATAAATACTTGATGTTGTTATGTGTGGTTAATTGGTTAAAATTGTGAAGGGGGTTGGGGTTAAGCCCATGCTCTACAAGCAGTGACCTGACATTTAACAGGTCAGCCTGTGGGGGGCGCTGCAGTCAGCAGAACAAAGGGACCTGTTAACCACCAGACAGCCACCACAACAAGAGTCATTGTGCATGAGTGAAAACACTTTTTGACACTAATTCCAACAGCATCATAACACACTGTGGTGCTGAGCTAATGTGCTGAATGTGATTCAAAGTGCATCACACCTTCACCTCTCAAAGCAGAAATGCTGTCTTTATGCTCTTGGACATTCATCTTTATAGTAGCATGTTCCTGGGGGTGTTTAGAAACTCCTGACAGCGCTTCTGTCTTGTTCGCAAGGGAAAGAGCTATAATTACATCTAGTTTGTCCGCTGTATCTGCCTTCTATCAAAGAAGAAGAAGAAAAAAAAGCTTTTCCTCTCAATCCCCGAGGGGGCTATGACAGCCCCTACACCCCATAGCCCCGCCCACCCCTCTGCCCTATCTCAGGCATTAACATGCAAAAAACAACACAAGTCACGGAAAACCAAAAATCTTGCCAAAAAAAAAAAAAAAAGGAATCCACAAACAGTTTTTGGGGGGTGGATTAGCGTCGGGTGATGCTTCGGGCCCTTGCGAGCGTAAAACCCGACGATGGCCTAAAGTTGGGAAATAGGAAGCAAAGGAAAAGTTGTGTTTGTGAACAGGTTGGGAAAGTTTTGGCCCCCACAAAAAAAAAAAGAAGTTGCAGCGATTTTCCTCCTTAGCATCGATGCGGTTTCAGGAATCGACAACATGTAAGTTGATTAAAGACAACTCACCTAGTTATTTACTTGAATGTGTATTGCTTGCTTTGTGACTTGTTTAAGCTCGTTTAAAAATAGTGATTTTTGTGTTGTTTTTTTTGTGTGTGCCGTTAGGCTGCGTGGGGTAAAAATGGACCACAACTCCAAAAGGTGCTCGGATCTGCATCATCCGTGGAGTTCAAACGTGCGCCTGTGAAATCTGAACAAAAGGAAAGACATGAACAATGGCAGAAAGAGAGAGAAAGAAAGCAGCCGTGTATCGCAGCGTCTCTTTCAAAAAGTTGGGCTCCTGGAGCGCCAACAAGAGCGAAGACCAACAACACAAACCAGAGCATTTGGAGGCAGCTTGCGTCGCCCTTCCCCCGGAGCCCAACAAAGCGGAGCAGCCCTTGGCGACGCATAATGTCAGTGTGTCAAGAAAAGTTTCCAAAATCTCTGCCACCGCCACCGCCGGCCTCCCGACCGCAGACCCAAAGAGAGCCTGCTCTACTCCTCTCTCCTCTATTTCTCCATCCATCCGACAACTCACTGAGAAGTTTAGCTCCGGGACGCACAGAGCTTCGCCGGGAGACGGCGCAGCGGCGACGCGGGGCAGCAGCACTCTTCCCCGGGCTAGGGGCTCCAGGAGAGACGGGTCTCCGTCTAAAAACACTTTTCACGAGGACAGCGGCGGTGGATATTTCCAGGATAGCGACACTACTGCTGCGGAGTCACTGACAGACAGTAAAGTGCAAAAGTGCCACTCCGAAACTGACTCCGCGTCGGGCTCGGAAAAACGGAAAAGCCAGAAGCGTGTTTTTACGAGTTTATCAACCGACAGCGACTCCGGTAAGAGAGATTATTCACACATCAATGCATGTTCCTCTGAGCCCAGAACGACTGTGACTACAGATGAGGAAGCGGATGTTACTATTCGAGGGGTTCCCCCACCCTGTAAATACCACAGGAGTTATATCTCCACACACCAAGGTGAATTTATTCCTCTGCACCCCGACAAGTGGCCCAGTGTCACCAAAATCAGACAGCTTTTTGATGAGAGACAAGGCCAAGCTACGCAGCAGCACAAGACTGACTCTTTCGAGAATTTAAAAGCGGCTGGCAGAGGACATCTACATGAGCTCAGCCCCAGTGAAAGTGCTCTCCTCTCGCCTTGCAGCTCCACGAACGAAGCCAGTAGCCTGTCTTTGCATGACAAATACATAGTTGGAGCACAAAGCAGAGAAAGCACCGCTGCTCCAGAGACCTTTTGTCCCGGGATGGACTTTTATTCCAAAACCGACGACCAGCATCACTCAAATGATGAGGAGCCAGACTTGGAGACGCAAAGTTCTAATAACGACAAAGTTTCTGGCATAAACACTTTTCAAAGCGGCAGCGGTAGCAGCCGTATTTGCACTGGGGGAGGTCCCTACCAGAGGATTAACCCATCCCCATACAGGTCTCATAGCCCCCGCACTGAAGCAGAGGCTGCCCACAAGACCCACAGGACGACGGGGTTGACATCTGAACCCAGCCCTGACCTTCAACCCCCTGCTACTTCGTCTTGGAGTCGACCGGAGAGCTTGGACACCTCCTCCTGCTCCTCCTCTCTTCAGCAGCCGACAGTGAGGGAGAGAAGGGATAGACAGGGGGTCGGGCTGCCCAGGGATAGTTTACATTCCTCACATAGCTCCTCTAGAGAGCCAGCCCCCACCTCCTCCTCCCCCTCCTCTGCTCCAGCTCCAGATAAAGCCATTACCTCCTCCTCTACTGTAGCTCCCTCCACCAGGTTAAGAGCCCCAGAAAGAGTTGTCTCTCCCCTCAGCTCCCGCTGGAGGTTTAGCTCTGGAGACGAAGAGGAGGTGCACACCAGAAGAAGAAGAGGAGGTGGTGGTTGGAGTGTTCCTTCTGGCCCTGCTCCTTCCATCTCCCACAGAGCAGGAGAAAGGGGCACCACTGAGCGAGGAGTTAGCTATTTATCCCGTAGTAAAAATGGTTGGTGGGGTGCTAAGGGCATTGGCAGGTCTTCAGGCAGTGAGGAGGACAGCCCTGGTTCTTTAGGCCCCCATAGTCGAGAGGCAGTGCGCCGTCGCTCGCTGAGAAAGAAGAAGAAGGTCAGTGGAGCTGCTCTTGCAACAGGCCGTGATGATTATGATGATCATGATGGCGAATCAGAAGACAGCGACAGTGACAAGGCCTTGACAATGGAGCACTTAGAGAGGGACCACCAGCAAAACGCAGGAGGAGACTTTGCGGGAACTGTATCTCGGAGCCACTCTGCAAGAGAACCCAGCATTCACAGTAACAGAGCCAGGGTGCAGCAATGGGAGCGCATCTCATCACATGCCACATCCACGACACTTCCTGGTGTATCCCGAGTGTCAAAGGTCAATATCCCCCCCTTTGTTTCCAGTCCTGGTGATTCACGTTGCAGCAGCCGATACTCCAGCACTGAGACACTGAAGGAGGAGGACCAGGTTGGCGGCGCCAACCGTGCAGGAAATGCGTTCTTTTATACAGGCGGAGCAGGAGGCAACACTAGCAGAACTGCATCCTTGTCCATGCTGAGTAAAACTTACCATGGGAATTTTACCATGTACCGTTCCCCAAGCTTTGGCCACGGGGACAACTTCTCTCGTAACCCTGTGCGTGTGCGCCCAGCTACTCTGCCCACAGTCACCCCCCTATCTACTGTACTTTCCAGAGAAGACGGGGTATCTTCAGGGGTTAGGGGTGGTGAGACAATAGCATTAACGAGGCCAACAGGTGGGGATGGGGTGGATGATAATGATAAAAACAAAATATCCATGTCCAACCCTGATATCACCTCAGAAACTATGTCCCTCTTAAGCTTTCTGAAATCTGACCTGTCAGAACTCAAGGTGCGGAAAACAAGTGGAGACAAATCCGGGGTTGCGGAGGGGTCGGCGGTGTACAGGATGGGCTCACGGAGTCAAGGTGGTACCCTGCTACCTTCTGGTCGTCGGCCGTCACTGAAAGACCTCACTGCCACCCTGCGGCGTGCAAAATCCTTCACTTATTCAGACAAACCCACAACAGCAGTGAGGTGTTACTTGACTGGTGGCGCCACAAAGAGGAGCTCCTCTGAGCAGCAGCTTGACTTGGATGGAGAGGGGGATAGAGGGAGGGTGTCTGTGCCAGATAGGGAAGTAGAAAGTGATGGGGGTGATTTTAGGGTTGGGAGAGGACAAAGAATGAAGGATTATGGATTTGATGATGAGGAAAGAATGCCAACTCCATTGCAGGAGAGGTACGTGCAGGAAGCGAGGCAGGTCATTCGAGATATCTGCCAGATGAGTACCAGAGAAGATGATGATGTATTTGTCAGGAAAACTGACGATGATTTGGAGGATGAATATTTCCAGGTCAAGAAAACAAATGAGAAGGAGAAAGCTGGAGTGACTGTTAACGATCAGGCAAGGACAGATCAAGAGGCTGAGTTTAAGAACACAAAAGACAGGGATAAACATGAGAGCGAGAGAGAGAACAGGGAGAGGGAGAGGAGTGAGAGGGATGGACAAAGTGTGCAGTTGGAAAAGCTGAACAGCAGGGGCACAGAGCACAGAGAGAAGGCAAAGAGACAGAGCAGAGAGACGGAGGGAGCCTTACTGAAGGGTGACTCGGAGGAGAGCATGTTCTACGACCGCTCTGTGGATGAACTTTCAGGCCATGAGTCTAGTTTAACAGATGAAGGGATTGTAACAGAGCCGGAGACGGGCCCCAGTGACCCCTCTGAAAGGTCATTCCTGTGTTCAGCAGGGGTTAATTTGGGGTCGCGAATTGCTAAGGACGTGCTAGGGCAGCCTGTCACCGTATGGAAGCAGTCCGCTCTCCATAAGGCAGAGGGTTTTAAGCAGGAGAGAGAGGAGATGGCGGCGAACAGCGTGAATTGTACATATCGTCTGAATGAAGTCAGCATACCTCCCTCCTTGCCTCATCCTGTGTGTATGGCTGAAAGTGACAGTATCAACATGGAGCCGAGCAGCACTGCCGGTGAGGAGATCAACACCAACAGTGCTGTGTCGCAGAGGTCAGCTGGCACCGCAGGAGGAGGAGGAGGACTTGAAGCCCCTGCAACACCAAGTTCTATCCGTCGAAGACGCAAGTTCTCCCCTTCTGGTAATAACACGGGCTCCGATTCCAGCAATGGCAGTAATGCAGATTCAACAATAGCAGCCGTTGGAAATGGGGAGTCCACAGTCTACCGCTCTCTCAGTGACCCCATGCCTCAGCGGCACTGTTCTGTAGCAGAAGAAGGAAATACCAATTTTTCCTCCGTAGACAGCAACCTGCTAGGATCCCTTTCTGTCAAAGGGGGAGGTGCTCCAGATGCCTCCAGTGTGGCCACCATGTCAGAATACAAGGGCAGTGCGGCCAGCGACTTGTCAGTTTACAGTGATGGCGGGCTCCGGGATGATGCCGTTCGGGACTACAGCGGGGTGATCAGGAGCATTGTAGCTGAGCCCGGTGCAATGGACAGACTGATGACGGATGACCATGGCAATGGCAAAGCTCCCAAGAAGAAGTCATTCAGTGATCCCAGTCGCCGCAGTGATGCCCCATTACTCTCCCAGAATGACCCTCAATTCAAAGGTCAGACCGGCGGCACTCAGCCAATCAGTGAGTTGGATCAACCTGGTCAGATCCCACCTTCCAGCAGTGAGCCAATTCTGAGTGAGCAGAGAGAAGAACTATGGGAGCCAGAAGTGAAATCTAAACAAGCTTTGCCGACACAGCCAACCATTAAAAACCTCAAAGCTCGCTCCCGGTCAGAATGCTCCCCCAATTCTGATAACCATGATGATGAAGATTATGATGTAATAGACCAAGGTGAAGAAGAGACAGAGGTGCAGAAGTTTAACTTTAACCTCAAGCTTGCTGAGGTTCTGTCACCTAGAATGGTTCGTCGGCCCGCCAGAAAGCGTCCAAACAGGCTGGCTCAGTTTTTCCCCCATGAGGACCCGTTTGAGCCCTCAGAACTGGGTTCAGAGGAGCAAGACGATCAAACAAACCTCACCCCTCCCCTTCCCCCACTGCAGTCCAAACCCAAAATGAGACCCAAGCATGTTCGCCATACCAGCGAACCTGCCACCTTCATCCCCATCTCCCCACCTCCACAACTGCAGCCACTGAAGGAAATGGACTGTCTTGCCACTGCAGAGCCTCCAGCCTCAAGTAAACCTCCAGGAGATGAGGCCCCATCACTGGAGGATGTGACCCAGAAATATATTCTGGAACTGAGCACTGCTGAGGGCCCAGGGTCTCTTCCAACAGCCAGGGATGGAGCAGAAGGCTCAGTGTCGACTTCAGAGGGGCCCAGCGAGACCGGCACCAGTGGAATTACAGAAGCTGGATCACAGAAGAAGAGCACAGAGGATACAGCATCCACGGCTACCCCACAGAGGACCAAGCCCAGAGTGGTGAGTCCACATTTTTTTTTAAACATTTTCAATGCAGTGTGCGTGTGTTTGTACAATTGCGAGGCTGGCACGCTCAATGTTCTCTCGTTACATGCTGTCTTTGAGTTTGGATGATTAATGGTTTCAATTTGTTTTTTTATTGAGAGAGAAAGGGGGTGTAAGTGATTTGTAGTTGGCCTTTTCAGATGTCTCAAATATGGTGGATTTAAGTGTAATAATGGAAGATGGATTGGATTTGAAGTTACGCCAGTTACAACAGCCCATCATTTTGTGCTGTACAGTTGGCTTGTTCTTATGGTCGACACCTCAAAGTGCATGTGTGTGCCTGTGCTTTTTATGAAGTGTTGTGAATCGGGGCCCATATGGTAAATTTCAGAGTGCATTTGGGAGCAGTACTACAATACAGGAGCCATTAAAGGCTGAGCAGTGTTAAACAAACATCAGAGGATGTTATTAGTTTGATTAAACAAATCTCAGACAAAGGGCATTAAGGAGTGCACCAGGGCCTGCTGTGTGTGTGTGTGTGTTTTCATTTATTTGTTTCATCCAATATTGATTGTCTCTGTGCCAGAATCATAGTCACAGAGAGAGAGTATAATAAACAGTTCGCCCAAACACAGTGTGTGTGGGTGTGTCTGCGATGCTGCATTTACTCAGTAGTGTCTAAACATTGGCAGACTTATGGCTTGTTCTATCATAGCAATGCAGGTTAACTGTTAAGGCTGACGCTAAATCAATAACATTATGATTATTCAGAACAATAAATTAATTGTGGTTTTAAACTTACTTTGTACAATAAACCTCAACTGATTGAAAAAAACCTAAATACAGGTAAAAATGCAGACTCATCATCCAGTTCTTTGCTTTCAGTACATCACATTTTTTCATTTATTTCATTTTTGTTGCAGTGTCTATTTTGCAGCCCTCTGCCTGTAGTTACTTGTGATTTGTCCCGGTGAATGTTTCAGTAATGTGGACCGTGTTGTTTTCATTTGTGAAAAAGAAAAACATTTTTGTATGCCTGTTGCTCCTTGACTTTGACATTTTCTCACAAAGCTGCTTTGCTGCCCATTGATATTATTTCCAGCTATTGCCCCGGTGTTCATTAGGTTTTGATTGTATTACCCCGGCCCATTGTCCTTCTTAGTTGCCGTAGAGACAGTAGCAGTAGCTGGCGAGGGACCTCACCAGGCAGGAAATGGATTGAGGGAAATGGGAAGTTGTTGTGGTTACTGAAGTGTTTGATGATGTCCAGAATTACCGGCAGGCGCGTGTGTGTGTGTGTGTGTGTGTGTGTGTATTATGAACTGCTTTCCTCTTGTGTGTGTGTGTGTGTGTGTTGTTTGTCTGGAATATATCAATGGCTTGGAGACCAGAGTTTTGCCAGTGTGTTTAGAGCGCTGCGCTGCAGTCCTGGTGCATAGTGACTGTGTTTGTGTGTGATTCTGACCGGATGTAATAACTGTGCCGAGCTAAAATAGAACACAGAGTGAGAGTTTTTTTCCTTTTGTGGAGACTGGATTGGCTTCACCCATTCTGATATCAAAATCTCTCATTAATTTGATCATTATCTGTGTTTTTGATTTACCTTTCTTCACCGTTCCTTTGTGCCTTTCTTACTTTTTTCCTCTTTTGTTATCAGTCCAGATGTTGGGTCCACGTCTGTAGTCTTAAATACTGTCAGCATGTCACATTTTTAGCTCATACCCTGTGGAAATGTACCTTTTCTAATATAAATTCTCCTCATACATGTTTTCTTATTCTGCTCTTTGCTGTCTCCGCTTGTGTCTCGGGAACATTGCAGCGAAGTGAGGTCATAACGTTTGTCTTGGTGTGAGGCAGGCCTCCGAGACAAATGTCAGGTACAGAGAGAGAGAGAGAGACAAAAAAAAGAAGAGAGGTGGAAGGAAATGCTTTCTGGCTAAAAAAGAAAGTAACAGGATCAAAATAGAACTGAGAGAGAGAGCTGAAGAATGAAACTTTGGAGGAGGGAGGGGGGGTTGAGGGAATAAAAGGTAATGGGAGCCGACAGTAGACCTTTTAGTTGAAACAGAGATGGGTCATATCCACAAAATCTGGATATCCTCAAATATTATTTACCAAAGTATTCAAAACCATAATGTTCTTACATGAACCTTTTTTTAGAAGAAGAAAATCCTAAAACTTTTCAAGTTGTGTTCTCAAATGTTTGATGTGCTTCTTCACATTAATACAAACTCTGATGTAAGACATCTGTTTATGAGAGTTTGGTTTCATAATATTAGTGCATGGAGAGACATTGTTGATAATACGGTGTTGTCAACCCCAACTGGAACATAAAACCACTGACTTTACTCATCTTTTCGTCCTCTGTTTTGCCCACATTTAGTCCACCACATATGTTAAATAGGTAACCACAGTTGTGAAAGTCAAATATGCAACACACACTGGTTTTTCTTTCACTTGATGGATTATGATTCCTCTTGAATGAGTGTGTGTTTCTGTTTGTGTAGTTTTCACTTTAGCAGGAAGCAGGAATGTGGCCCATCTTTCCTTCTCCTCTTGTTGCATAACGGCCTCTTTAAAACAGCTGAAGCCTCCCAAGGAGTCGCTAGGATGTTCGTGTCATTAGAGGACATGGTTAACATTAAATATTTCTTTAAAACCATGCCCTTTTAAAACAAAATAAGCCAAACAAAAGCCAGCAGTAGACAATAAAATGAGCAACAGTTATGCAACAGCAACGTTTAAATCAGTAAACCATATTAAGATCATTCAGCAATATGTCTTTGTATGTGCTTTTTTCATATCCTCGAAATGAAGAAATGGCAGATTTCTACTCATCGCTTTCTTTCTTCTGTCGGACGCGAGTCAGTGATTTATCGTTCCTCCTATAGATGAGGCCAGTAGGTTGTGAGAGGATGCTAGCTGGAGTGCTAATGGGGGGGAAAGAGCGAGAAATGGAAAGAAAGGAGACGGACAGGTTGGTTTGTGCTCCGCTCTGCATGGATTACGTCTAAAAGCTCAGTGTTTATAGCTTCAGATTTATGACTGACTTTGTTTTATCAGGCCACCCACACGGAATCAAATACTTTCCTTCTATCGGGTCTTTTTTTTTTCTTTCACTCCCCTGTTGTAATCCCCACTCCTCCCCAGATGTAGCTGTGCTGGGCAAGAGCAGTAAACACAGAGATACTGAAGCTGTAAGCTGATTTGCTCTTGGCTTATAGGTTTAAATACTTATTGAGGGGCTAAAACAGCCTTTTTTTGTAGAATATGGATGTTTTCAGGCAATCACAGTTAAACTGCAGCAGCCAAAATGGCCAGACAAGCTCCAGCATTCCACTTCCGACCACATCTCAATCAGGGCTCTTTCCATTAGATGTGGAAAAGAGACTTTGTGTCATCACTGATTGGGGCGTGGCCATGTCGCCACATTGGGATCAGTGCAGCAACTGCTTTTGACAGCCAGGGGCAGTGATTGCATTTGTTGGTTAAAATGTCAGGGCTGCTAATGGACCTCTATTATGTTATCAAAGTGTATCATCAAACCTTTTTCATTTTGTGATCAATGGAGAGGAAGGAGTTTATCCGGTGGCTTGCTCTTTTGAACACAGATGTAAACGTAGAAGTTAAAGGACACATTGCACCATAAAAGATATAGTGTGGGTGTAAGAGGTTCTGTTTTTTTTTTCATGTAAAGGTCACCCTAGATTTAGTGATGTCAGAAATATTGAGGGATGCTGGGCGAGGTAAAGGTGAAGGTGAGATGAAAGCACGAGGATGTGGTTTGGTCTGGTTGAAGGTTTCCCTGACTCGGCAGATGTGAAAGAGGAGGTGGGATGAATCAGAAGATCAAAGGGGCCACACTGTCGATATCTGCGGCTTCAGTGGCACAAAGGCAGCCTCTGACGCTTTTGAGTTTACGAGCAAAAAGCTTGCACCTAAAAAGGATCCATCGCTTACCGGGAGAAAATGTATTTGTCATTTTATGTTCCTAATAAGATAGCAGAGAACATCTCCTACCTCCAGCCGTCTTGTCCTCTACTCACTTCTCTCTCTCTCTCTCTCTCTCTCTCTCTGTCACACACTCACACACACACACACACACACACACACACACACACACACACACACACACACACAATATTGCCTTTGGGACAGGCACAAGGAAAATGTTTTGTGTTCCTCTGAGTTGAGTGAGAGAGTGTGTGTTTGGGGGGGTTGATTTAATAATAGACCTATCTGGTTTGACAGGGGGCAATTTTAGAGATGCTGAGGTTATTTTCATGGATAACTGTAGCCAACTGTGTGTGTGTGTGAGCCTGTTTTTGGTTTAACATTTGTGCAGCCAGCGGAAATCAAAAGCTCCTTTGCAGAGTTCACTATATTGTTTCCTGTAACACACTTTTCTCTCTTCGCTCCATGCTGCATAATATGCAGCTGGTTAGCTTAGCTTAGCATAAGGACTGGACATGGTGAGGAACAGCTAACCTGGCTCTGCACAATTTACACATGATATCTTGTAACCGCAGCGTTAATCCAAAAATGAAGGTTTTACAGGCGCTTATGTACAGTACCCCCCATAAATCATCCAAATGTTGCTTTTACACTTTGCATTTTGTGCAGATTCAACAAATGAGAAATAAAGTGGGTTTTTTTTTTCAAATTCTTGAGCTTTAGAGGTGGTGGACTTATTTAGTTAGCCTGGCTCTGTACAAAAGGTAAGGAAAGGAGAGCAAATAAGCTAAAAATGTGGAACTATTCCTTTACTTTCCAAACAAGTGTGAGAATAATCAGTGTTTTTTATTCCCGGCTTTTGAGCATTTAAAAAAATGCAGGTCAACGCAACTCAAAGGATGATGTGGTATCACTGAAAACAAATTGCAGCATGTGATGCGACTCCATCTGGTTTCTCACAGAGGGAAAACAACTCTGTGGGAAAATTGGGTGTCTTTGGTTTGTGACAGATGCGGTGCTTTGGAAATCTTTCACTTTTAAGGACAGGCCTCGTAGCTCGCCAGTGCAAAGACAGTTTGAACCTGCCAACAGCGGGTTCTTCTTCTGTCCTCCTCTTTGTTATCCTCGTTTCTAGTCCCAGTCGCTCCCCCCCAGACACACTCTTTCTAACTTTCTCGGCCTGTGTGGATCCACCCAGTGTAATTACAGAGCAGTTTGCTTATGTAAGGAAAGCCTCCACTGAAACAGCACTTTTTAGCAGAGCTGCTCTTTCAGCTTTTTTTTCTGTGCACACGCAGAATGCTGTATACTAACATGTGTGTATGTGTGACACAAATAATGGTTTCACATGCTTTTTGAAAATTGGGACGTTTGTTAAAGATTGTTGTTGTGTGTGGCATAGATTTACAGCACGATATATCTTTTGCAAGATTTCTCAATCATGTTTGCCTTCCTTGTAGGTTTCTGTCCAAGTTATACATCTGCAGGCCACGTGGCCATAAAAATGTCTGTTTGTTGATGATTCACCTAATGCAAGGCTGCACTGTCAGCTGCCAAGCTCTTAAGTGGAATCATCTGAGTTCTAAATCACAGTTGGCGCTAATTGGTTTCTTCTTCTTCAAAAAAGGAACGAAAATGTAAGAAATTGACTTGTCTCAAAAAAATCTATTACAGATACATGGAAGAAGTCGAGGGATACCAACTCAAGGGTTTAGTCTATTAGTTTCTCCTGTCAGCATTTAATTTAATAGTCTGGTGAGCACCAGACTGTTATGTTTGTGCAAGGTAAAGCGAGAAGTTAGAAATAGCAATTAGCGGCATTATAGTCATCCTACACCGGCCCACATTGCACTAACCAGCCAGCAGCTTAGAGGGCTCTCTGCTGCGGTTTTCTTTTGCCTACTTTTCACAGTCACTGCTATCAAATACTGTGAAATGAGTGATGATTGATGAATCAGTCAATTGATTCATAGTTACCCATCCTAAAGTCAAAGATATTGATTAAGGATTAGTCTTTTTTTGGTTCCCAAACTTCTCAAACATGAGGATTGGCTGCTTTTCTCTATTTAAAATAAATGCAGACTTTTGTTGGTTTTGGACTCGTCAATCTTTGATTATTATTAGTTTTTCTATTTATTAGATTGAACAGTTGATTGCTTATCTAATAAGATAAAGTGGGTTGTTTTTATGGCATATGATACCATCCCTTTTAAAGATATCGAGGTATGAACGTGAGCTGAAACAGCAGCATTGGTTTGTAGCCTGTCAGGAAGCTAATGAATAAACCCCTATCAGCTTGGATGGATAGTAATGGAGAGTTAAAATGTTTTCCTTTTGTATCGTGGCTCTGCCAGCATGGGCCCACCTGCTGCTGCTTGTGTGTTTTTGTGTCTCATTACAGAACTCACAGTCTCAGGTGATTCCCAAGAACTGATACCAGTAACAGCTGTGCTCGGGCTAACCAAGCTGTTGTGTGCACAGTGAAGCTAACGAGTAAACTAACACCATATTTACCCCCACACTTAATCAACCTGTCAGCGATGGTGCAGAAGTTATTGCTCATTCTGGAGAAAACAGCGTTTATTATCCTGTGAATGTGTGAATGGGGGAGTAATTTTGGACAAAGCAGGAGTCAGCTTGTTAAACAAAGTTAAACTATTTGAACTTCATTGCCCAGCAAGGTTACAAGGTTCAATTTATTGTCATTGTACAATTTGCACAAAGCTATTTGGTTTGTATTCCCATTTGCTACGCCGGACGATGGAATTTGCGGTCTGACTGCCTGAGGAAAGTAGCAGGGTGAACAGGCACTGCAGATGATGATGATGATGGTGATGATGATGGTGATGATGATGGCGGCTGTCTTGACGCAGGTGGGAACACTCTCCTGTGACCGTGCTATGGTGAAAATGTCATCAGTCAGCTGGTTGGCATATGTTGTTGGTCAAATGCCACAACGCTGCCACAGACAGACTCATAAAGCAGTTTGGACATCATGAAATTAACCTTATTCATGCAATATGCTAGTGATGATTTGTGCATGCGCATAATCTCCCCACGACTGATTGTCGTGGACGCGTTGCCTGCGTCTCCCCCTGGTCACTCTCACAATGGTACGACTGTGTCACCAGGGCGACGCGTAGCATCGCATAGTTCACAGCGTGGTCGGACACACGCACATACCCTCACACAGGCTTTAGGCCTCGGCCTAGCTGTGGGAGGACCGGGCCGTTGAGTCCTGTTGTCTCACTTGTCTTTTGTCATCCAGAGAAACATGACAGTGGAAACACTCGGCTTCTTCCTCCCCTCTCTGTTTCTGCCCTCGTCTTCCTCTCGCCCTCTCCTGTGTCCGTCTTATGGCATCAGTCCGCCGGTTCGGATCATGCTCTAGCTGCCAGTTGAGAAAGTCTCGTCAGAATGGGAACGGGAGAAGCTGGAGATGTCGGAGCGTTGTTCCCGAGTGGCTGCTCGGATCCCGGATTAAGGCTCAGGGAGAGGAGGAGGACAGCTGGAGGAGAGAGACGGAAGCATCCAAGGCCGAGGCGGCCTCCCAGGCAGGTGGCGTTGGCGCTCTGTGGGTTTTGAATGGGATGTCGTGTTGATTTGTTTGAGTCACATTTTTTCTTGATATATTTCAAGAAAGAAGTAGTGTAGTTGTGACAGAAATAATGGATGTTATCAAACGGTGGGTTGACTTATTTTGATAAAAAAAAATGGATAAAAGTAGAAACATGTGTGTACAGTTAGTGCTGTGTCAGAGGTTAGAGGAGTCTTTTAATGTTTAGCTCTATCATGTGAGATTTCATCATTGCACACCTCTGTGGTGTCATGACATCATCCACAGTATGTAGATGACATCACTGGGCAACGTCAAGTTCACGTATCCGTCATGGTTCAGATTGTGTGTTTGCTGAGGGAATTTAGCCTCACGAGTTTCCAGTTTTCAACCGATTCTCAGGATAAGTGGAGGAGAAAATGAAACAGGCTACAAATCAATGCAATACGTTTTGTCAAAGTAGAACATTCATGTAGTATCTTTGATATTTGTGCCTCTAATGAAATGAGTGAAGACTCAAACAGAACACTGTTTAGTGTTTACTTTGTTTCTCTAAACTTCGTTGCAGCAGCGGTAGATGAGATGACTTTGATAATCAAAGAAATGACACACAGTATTAGCAGCAGCAGCCTGAAAAAAAAATACAATAAGTGCGGTACTTTCAGGTTAGCAGTACACTACCAGGAAAATCCTAATTGGTGTGGTGGAGCCGACATAATGGCTGCTTTGAGATCATAGAAATGTGAGACATACCGTGATCAGAGCAGACGTTTTGGCCAGACGTCAAATGCAATTTATCGGTGAGCAATACTCCATACTGTATACTTCACAGAACTATCGTTCTCACTGCACGTTTCCAGTTTATTCCTTTTGTTTGTGACTCATTTAACTGAGATAATCATTGTGTCTATATGGCTCCAGCAATGTACGTGTTTGTCTGTCTTATTGAGGATAATGAAGTAATAACATATTGTATTTTCTATTTTTAAACTAAAACGGAGAAGTTTACTCTTTTTTTTAACATTAAGCATCATACCAATCGGCAACCAACCCTCAAACTATATTTAGTCTCCAAAAGAGTGACCCGTTTCCCTAACCCCGCTCCCTCGCAGGTGAGCGTTGAGAGGCGTCATCACCGCTGCCAACCTTTGTACTTAAGTAAAACATTTGGTCCCAACTAGATGAGTTTTCACAACACCGTGAGTCAGCCTGAAAATATGTTGACCTTACATCAACCGAGAAAACACTGTGTGTGTGTGTGTGTGTGTGTGTGTGGAGGCATGGGAGTACTGATAATATAAATAATAATATTTGTGGAAACATAAAGGGGCTTCTAGCTCCCCTCTCTTCCATTGCATGGCCTCTTTCTTTCTGTCCCCTCTCTCTCTCCCTCGTCTGTCTCACTGTGTGTGTGTGTGTGTGTGTGTGTGTGTGTGTGTGTGTGTGTGTGTGTGTGTGTGTGTGTGTGTGTGTGAGAGACTGTCTGTCTGTGTGTGTGTGCGCGTGTGTGTGTGTGTGTGTGAGAGAGAGAACTGAGCTTGTTTTTACTGACTGTGAGAAAATGTGTGATAAGAAGCCATTAAATTGTCACAATGTCACACATATCAGTACTCGTGTTTCTCTGCTATTAACGTGTATTGTTTGCGTGCGGTAAAGTGAGTTTATAAGGGTGTGTTTGAAAGTGTTTCTCTTACACAGTTTTTTTTAAAACCTGATAATGAATGAGGATCAGGTTTTTGGAAGCACGGTTGGTTAAAGAGGTGTATTTTGCATGGGATTGAGGTCACATCTTTTAAAACACTGGTTTCCAACCTGAGGGGTCGCAAGATGCATTTCTCCGCTCACAACATGATTGACAGGATATAATTTAGATGAAGAAATGTACTATTTAACACTTAAGTTTCTGCACAGATTAAACAAACAAGCCCCACGTGTTAATTAGTGAGTTTTAAAGGTGCCTTTTGCTACCTTTGGGTACGGACGGGGATACCCTGGATGCACTAATGTCCTGGTATTAGGTATTAGGTATCAATCCTGCAAGTTAACACTGGGAGTGACCGTTACTTCAAATCCTTGTTTTTTGGCACAAACATATACTGTTATTTTGAAATCCTTGAACCAGAACTAACGGTATTGAAACATCCACCGCCGCTGCTTATGTAACTGATCTGGGTTGAAGTGTAAATGTCTGCAAAGAGGTTTTGTTCGTGCCGACCTGCTGTCCCCCGGCTGTCTCTGGCCAAGTTTGACAACGGCAATAATTATGGCAATGATGATGGTTAATGATGATTACCACAACATTTATCTGGAGAGGCTCATACAAAGCTCCCATCACCCGGTGACAGCCAGGGGGTTGTGGGTAATCGGGTCTGTCTTTCCTAAAACAATGTAGTCTTTCTTCACTCTTCAATAGGCGTCTTATTTTCAACCCGGCCTTAACTTTTTTTCCCCACATCAAACATTTTATCCACCAGTTGGCATTTCAGTTGTGCTCTTCTGAAAAGTTATTGTGAAAGGAGAATGATTTCAGGTTCGCCCTGTGTGCTGCAGAGATGCCATTCACATGAAACGTCACCGGAGCGCATATTTCCTTGGAAGATTGTCAGATAGGACCACATGTCAGAAACAGATCCCCAGTGTAATAAAAACAACAGGGTTTTTTTGCCATTTAGGGACCTGGAAAACATGCCTGTGGTCAAATCTCAGAAACCACAGGTGAAATTGGAACAAAATACCAGCGGGTCTGACATCATTTACACACTCATTATAGCATTCACTGTCATTTAGTGGCACTACTTTTACATCAACCTGGACACATGCCCGTTGTATCATCATGTTATTTAGTAAAGGTGCTCCGATCGGGACTTTTGGGACAGATTGCTTGAAGAAGTATTGCCATCACACTCAGATGAAGACATTTTATAGCACCTACAGAAATGATCTCGCCTGTTTTGCATCATCGGATCAGCTCCTCTGATCGGCCGCAAATCAAACTATTTAGACTGAATTCCCCGATAATGATCAGTTGCTGATTGATTGGAGGACATTAATCATCCACTCAGAACTTACAAGGTTGCGAATGAAGGCTGAGCAGACGCAACACTCACGATACGAAGACGCCAAGTTCCTAAAAATAGTTTGCAGTCTGACCTCGAGTTTCAAACCGTTTGTCGAGGCTCGAAGGGAGTCGTGCATCTTCGTCGCCATCGTTTTCTTTTCAAAATAATTTCTTTGCCCTTTGTTGAAACTGTCGGAACTGTTGGGTTTTTATATCAGGTTATTATCACACGGATTACATATCTTGTCGGTCACAGAACATGACAGATTTTAGAGCTGTTATTTCTGTATGTTGTCTTTAAAGAACCTGTATATCTTTTCATTCCTACGTTTGTCCAAATGAGTGCAGCTCTCCACAAAATCTGTTATAGTTCGAAACACTTTACATCATCAGACATTGCTCTATTCCAGTCAAGCTATCTGTAATGCTACCATTCAGGTTAATGTGAAAGAAAGGGCTGTTGCAGCAGCATAATTGTGTCTCAGTAGAACGCCATATTGTCAGCCTTTGATGCCCAGCCTGTGATCTTTGTCACTGTCTGCTTTCAAATAAAGCAAAACTGCCACGGAGGTAATAAATGGCTGCAGCTCGGCTTCATACAGACTTCAATAGCCCATTCTTTATATTTGGAAAACACACGTTATTGGCTTTTAATTTGAAAAACGTGTGCAGAGGTGAAAACAACATGGATCCTGCCTTTTAAGGAGCTATTTCTTCTGTGTTATCCCCTATGCAGGAACCATAATTGTCTTCATTGAGAGGGCAGGGCAGGAAGTGGGTTTGGGGGAGGCGGTTTTGACCATCACACACACACACACACACACACACACACACACACACACACACACACACACACACACACACACACACCGTGTCCTGCATCTCCCTTAATGTGTTTGTCAGAGCAAAAGGACAATGGGAGCTCTGCTGCTTCAAAAGGCCAGATGACTTTAAGCTACTGACACTATATTTAAGATAACAGTACATCAAATAGTAAATACATCAAACAGTAAGAATAAAGAAATGTGGCTACTTAGAGCAGTTGTCAATGCATTGAATGAAGCGATAGTCAGTGTGTGACAGAGAGATAGACAGTGATGGAGCTGTGGACTTTTTTTGTGAAGGGGGGGGGGGGGGGGGGGCTCAAGATAATGTGGGCCGCCCCTATGTGTGTTCTCCTCCCATAGCAACAGTGTGTGTGTCAGAGACGTGTGTGTGTGTGTGTGTTGCTGTTGGAATGTGGTGACATCAGAGAGGCGAGCGTTTCTGTTTCGAGAGGAGAGAAAAATGTCGGCACCATAAAACAAGTTTACATCTCTTCCCCACCTTTCTTTTCACCTCATCAGTCTGTCTGCTCTTAGAAGCCACCCCCCCCCAACTTGTCTCACTGAGATCATTCTTTCTGCGTCTCTCTCTCTCTCTTGCTTTCCTTCTGACCCCGTCTCCGTCTTTCTCTCTCTGTCTCCCTCACCTCTCTTGCTCTATTTTTATCCCCTCTCCCACTGAGCTCACATCTGGATCTTATTGACAGAGTGAGCAGCCCTTCAGCCATAAAAGACTCCCTGGACTCTGTGTGTGTGTGTGTGTGTGTGTGTGTGTGTGTGTGTGTGTGTGTGTGTGTGTGTGTGTGTGTGTGTGTGTGTCTAAATATAAACACCTCTTGATGAAAAGAAGATTTCACCAAACCATGCATGCGTTCACACATAGTGAGTCATGAGCAATATCTGCATTTTTTGGGGGGGGGGGGGTTACACCCCTAATTCCCCCAAAAAACTTTTTACATAAGTGTCTAAATTTAGATTTTCAGTTAGAACCCTGAGTCTGAAATTGTAATCAAACCCGTGAATTGATACTTGCTGTATAGCATCGTAACATCACATTGTTCGTTCATTGGCAACTCCTACAGTAAAACTGGTGCAACTTATTAAGTGATGATAGGTAACAGTATTGACGGTGAGTACTGTAATCCCCCGTCGTAATATAATAATTGTTCATTAAAGATATGATATCATGTCTGTAACTTCAGGAGTAACATTACACTGTACAGCAGATGTTTGTTCACTTGTCGGGTTGTAAAGTGCAACATGGAGCATTATATTGCCTACGCTGGCTCCATAAACTCCTGGTGTCCAAACAAACATGCAAGACTTAAATTTTGCAGTTTCTGTGTGAGTAAAAATGCACATTGTCTCAGCCAGAAAAACGAAACCCCGACTTGCCAGAACCTTTTGCCTCTCCCATGTGGTTTCTTTTGCTGCAAGACACATTGTAAAACGTGACTGGGATGGCAAAGTCGCTGTGTACACAATAAATCTGACAACCACCTCAGGCCCCGCAGCTCTGAAAACACCCCTAATTGCAGTTTTAAGGTGAGCGGCCTCCAGGGGCGACCTCAGACCTTCTGACCTCTCATCCCTCACCTCTGTGGCAGCTAAACGCTACCAGCATTAACCCAAACAGAGAGTTAACAGCTAGTTACATGACAGAGTCTTATCTTCCTAATGACAGGCTGCAGTCTGGTTTGGGGGGGAAAGAAGGGGAAAGTAAGTTTGTTGATCACTGAGGAGGGGAGAGCTCTGTCTGACTGACTGGCTCACTTTTTGAGTGTCACTCTGACTCTTTCACAGTGAGAGGGTCGACTGGTCGAGCTTGAGACCCAAGGTAGTAGTGATAATGATGGATGGTGATAACGGGCAAGTAGAGGAGGAACATGCATTAATATCAGTCCACCTCTTTCTCATCTGGGATCATTGCAACTATATTTTTTTGCATTTAGGGCCAAAACATACAGATAAGCAAGTGGGCTTGTGTTTTGCACGGTAACTATAGTGACCGAAGAGCTTATGTTTGGGTTGGATGTGTGTGTGTGTGTGTGTGTGTGTGTGTGTGTGTGTGTGTGTGTGTGTGTGTGTGTGTGTGTGTGTGTGTGTGTGTGTGTGTGTGTGTGTGTGTGTGTGTGTGTGTGTGTGTGTGTGTGTGTGTATATGTGTGTGTGTGTGTGTGTGTGTGTGTGTGTGTGTGTGTGTGTTTGCACACTGCGCTCTATTAATAGGAAGAGGAATGGTACAGGCCTGGGAATGTTGTCCTCTCTGGAAAAATAAACTGTTCTCCCCCCCCCTCTGTCCCTCTCTCTTTCTGTGCCTCTCCATGTGAGATTAGGGCTGACATGGTGGGGAGGGAAAGAAAAATGACAAGATCAGGGGGGAGAGGGGGGAAGATGGCATGAGAGAAGGGGTTGGTATTTTCAAAGTGGCAAAGAGGAATTATTGCCATTAAATTTAGCTGTCCCCCTTGTTTTGATTCGTTCTTTGTCCTTTTAGAGGGGGTGGATGGAAAATAACTGTTCTGTGTCCTTTTGATGATGCAGGCATCTTGTTTGAATAAAACTTTACTAGAATTGTAAGTGGACAAAAATGATTGGGGGGGGGGGGGGGGGATCTGTCGATTGATCCATGCTATGTATCCCACATTTCACTGACTGTTTATGGTCTGCACTGATGTCTGTATATTTGCACTGCATGGTACAGTCCTCCCAGTACAGTACGTGCAGATGGATGCATCGTGTGTGTGTGGGTGTGTGTGTTCATGCAGACATGCTACCTGGATTCCTGCATTCCTGTCATTTGGGCTCAGGCCAGAGCATTCTGGGAAGCAGACTGGTGCAATGAGGAGGGAAGGAAAGATGAAATGTGAAAGAGAGAACGAGAGGATTCTGTTGTCTTATAATTCAGAGATCCCAGGGGTTATTTCTGTCCCCGCCGAGGAGCTGTAGCCATAAACAGGCTGATTGTGATGTAATCTCTTGTTTTTTTTTCTTCTTCTCCTCTCCCTTCCTCTTCCCCCGCCCTTTTTTTATGAAATGTAGTTTTTCTTAAATGTGCTTAACTCAAGACCAAAAATGGTTTATCATTTCTTGCCTGAGGCACTTCACTGTTGCAATTTTACGTGCTTGTTACGCGTTATGAAGTGTGCTTTGAATGCCATAGATGTTTTGGTGCGCTGTAGAGTTGGATGGTGGAACGTTTCCTTTTTTTTTTAAAGCAGGGCGGCAGTGAGCAAATGGCGAGAAAAGGAGCCGTAAGTTTGAGTTTAGTCAGCGTGCGCTCGCTGATCTAATCGCTCCCTCTGAGAGCAACACTGGGACTGAGCCTGTATCTCACACACACACACACACACACACACACACACACACACACACACACACACACACACACACACACACACACACACACACACACACATGCAGCACTGCCATATAAGGAGAGAGTGAGAGGGAATCGGGCCGGGTTGAAACAGGGGGTCTCTTTTCTTCTCTCCCTTTTTGTTCCCATTTTCACTGGCTATCCTGAACTTCTCTGGCAGCTTTCTCTTTCTGTATTCATGTTATCATCTTCCTTTTTAGTTTGCTCTCTTAACCTGGCCTCATAGTTTGCCTCCCCCCCCCCTTCATCCCTCACCATTAAGTTCCGAAACCATCTCTCTTTTTTTTCTTCTCAGTAGACAGGGCACACCCATTTTTTGGATCGCTCTCTGTACAGAAACATTTTCTTTCTGGCCCGGTTTTACTCATGAGTACACATTAACTAAATGTCTCACTGCTTGCCAGCGTCTGTTCAAATAGGCCACAGATATTAGCCCAGTCCAAACACACCGTTCACAGGAATTAACTTTAATAGTAGTAGAAGCAAACAAAGGAGTGCTTCCACTCTTACAATCAGACAAAGGCAGTTTCCTGCTTGGATGGGTTTTCAGTGTTTAAAATAGTTTTTACCCGATGTGTAATTTGACATTTCATAGGATGTTTTCAGTTGTCTGGCTTGACCCATGTCTTTTATAAACCCCTTTGAGCAATTTAGCAGCTATCAGCATTTAGAAACATGAAGGTCTTGCCCTCAATAATCAAATCAGTGTCGTCTTTTAACTGCCTCCCAAAAGGCCTGTTTTTGTTTGCATCATTGATTATTTGTGTTGGTTTTGTTGATGCAACCTTGATCTTCTTCCCACAGTCAGGACAAAGGTTACGATCAGCATTAGTTTCCCCTAAATCGTATCGAGCCCTTTGGGAGCTACAGTGTGTTTCAGAGTCAGAAAAGGTCAGTGTGACACAGTTGGTGAATATTTGGCTGTTAATGTGTAGTGTATGGACGACAGAGAGTACCCCCCGTGGCGTCGGTGTTTTCTGTCTGTGTGCACATGTAGTGGAATGTGAGCGGTTATAAATGATCCTGGGAGTATCCGGTTGTGTGTGTGTGTGTGTGTGTGTGTGTGTGTGTGTGTGTGTGTGTGTGTCTGTAGTGGAGATAAAGAAAACTTTGCCCTTTTTTAGTTCTGTCCCACTGGGAGTACAACTCATGGGAGGGTGGTCCTCAATCAGGTCGTCTTCTGTTCACATGGACGACGAGCGCGAACGTAGCCTCGTGTTTGACGTAGCCTCGTGTAAGCTTATGTGCTTATTGAACATGTGACATTGTTGTGTCCAAATGTTGTGTCCAAAGAATTGTAGATATCCCCTCATATCTGAAATTCCCTTATGGTTTTCCCTACGGAGGTTTTGAGTATATCTCCACCCCTCATCCCCTCAGGGTGAACTGTAATAACCTCTGACTTTTCATGTAGCGCCATCATCAGGTCAAAATCTTAACACGTCCAATACTGTTTTATTACCTCATACAAGCAAATTGGTTCATCAGCAAATATTGGCATGCTGGCACGCTAAACTACAACAATTTGGCATGTGTCATTGTGAGCATGTTAGCATCCTGATGTTAGCATTTTCATCAAAGCACAGACTCATAGACTCACTGAGTTGATGCTTTATGAGCTACGTCTGTAAGAGAATCTGACTAGGATGAGATCGTTGCATGTTTTATATTAACATGCATACAGCTTGGACATCCTCGATGAAGCCAGATATCGTTGCTAGGAGATTTGTGATGCCGCTCTGTGACAATGCAGAGTAAATGTGTTTGTGTGTGTGTGTGTAGGTGCTGATCCTGAGGTGCTCTGTGCTGCTTGGTTTTCCATTCTCATTCTTGCTTTATCTTCCATTCATGTCTCTGTGGCAACCCGTGTTACATAGCAACCGCCAAGTAGCGGAGCTTGATCTCTCTCTTGCTCCATCTTTCTCTTCCCCTAACTCACCTGCCTCCCTGTCCAAACCGAGAGAGTCTCAGTGAGTTGCTCTGCAGCCATCTTATTAGGCCTCTGAGCCGTAAGGGGGAAAGGTGACAACTGCAGCGTCTCATCATGTATTTCTCAACCATCACACCCCTGCATTGCAGCGGTGTGATGGTAGAAAAAGTCAGTTGTGGTCAAAGTTCTGCAGCACCAATAGGAACAAATCTGTGCTGGTCCATGAAGGTGGTGACTGCCTCCCCTCTTTCCTCTCCCTGCACTCCTTAGTCAAGCAAGTTTATGAAATCTGTGCAAGCTCTTTCAATCAGGGCACTCTCTATGTGGCTTTCACACACAGAGAGTGAAGCCACTCGCTGGGCAGCTGCACAGCCTCAGGTGTGCGACCGTGCAAGTGTGATGCAAATAGGAACGGCATGAGAGGTGTGAGACAGAGAGAGGTGCGAGACGGAGAGGTGTGAGTGGGAAAAAAAGGTGAGAATATGGAAAGTTTTCTCAGATCTCTTAAATCTGTGTGTGAAAAAAGAATCGCTACACCGTATTGCGCTACAAAATGCTTGTTTTTGACAAAACAAACGACCCCCTACTGGCTGCAGTGAGTACAATAAGTGGAGTAACTGCATTCCCATAATCCTGCCTTCCCCGTCACCTTGTGCTGACAGTTGGCTTTTTTTCCACAACCTGTGCAGCTGTGATGCAGCGTGGCACCAGAGTACGAGGCGGTATCTTAGTACAACGGGCCTCTCCTGACCACACCCAGCTGTGATGTCGGGTGTTTTCAGTGCTTCAAGGGACTCTTTAACCCATAAAGGCCGGTGCACATGTTGTTCCTCCTTTACGAAATAGAGTTAACATTAATTCTCCCCTGGAAATACATCAAGCAGGGATTTCTTCACCGTGAGAGTGATGTGACTCACTGAACAGTGCCTGTATGTTGAGTAAAACTCACCTAGATTAAACAAGGATGAAGCACTATCTCTGTACGTCTTTGTGTGTTATCATCTGACCGCTCATTGTTGGAGTTCTGCCTCCGATGCTCATATACATATATATTGTGGCGTTTTCAGCATTTTAATTATAATAAATCTACTCAAAGCTGCTCTGTATTCTCTGACACCATTTTCCTGGAAAGGTTTAGCTCCATTCAGCCCTTTTTTGTTTTGTTCTGATTGCCGAAAGCTGGAATAAGACGCTTCATTTATTGTAGCTTTACCAGCCGACCAACCTATACACACACACGCGAAAATACACACACTCATGCAAGGCTTTTAGTCTGTGAGGGGTCAGGAATGTCGAGGATAGAAGGATAAAGAGGGGAAATGGAGAGAAAGAGGGATAAGGGGGAGGAAGAGGGACTAGAGAGGGGGAGAAAGAAAGTGAAAAGTAAAGTACGCAGTGGGAAGGGGAGAGATTGGCTTAATCCACAGTATAGTGTTTAGTCTCAGTAGTCTCAGCTAAAGTGTAGTATTATAACAGTACAACATGCTGGCAACGATGCTGACTAACTGTCTGCTATAAGTAACTCCAACGTTATCACCGTGTGCATCTTTCATGGGACGCAGCTCCCTGCAGGGGAAATCTCTTCAACATCCTTATATTAATGCTACCTTAAAAAAAACACCAACAAAAGAAAAATTGATAGGAGAGGGGATTTTATTTTTGAGATTTTGTGAGGGAGGCGGTGTGTGAGAGAGATGGAAGGTTTCTAGGAAATAATCAGAGGGAGAAAAATACATGGAGGAGGGTGGAAGAAAGGACAGAACTGGGTGGGAGAGACGGAGACACAGAGAAGGTATTTCCGGAGTGGTTGTTGGGGTTAAGACGAGTCTCTTTGGCAGATGGCTATCTCGGGATCCCAGTGCATTGTGGGATAGGTTTGCTGGACAGGAAGTGGATGGGATGTCAGCTTGTGAGGGGCTAGAAACCGAGGCCATAGATGTAAAGTGGATCGAAGGCTCCTCCTGGCGTGTGCCTCTAAGATGCTGATACATTTCATGTGACGATGGGTTTTAATCGAGTCGGAGTTTCCTGTACGTGCGCGTATGAGTGTGTGTTTGTGCATGTGTGTATAAGCCAGAGCGTCACTCGTGTCCTTGCCTCGGCCTCAACTCTCGGGGACAAAGACTCTTTTCACAGCACATGTATCTTTGTCTCTCTCTCTCTCTCTCTCTCTCTCTCTCTCTCTCTCTCTCTCTCTCTCTCTCTCTCTCTCTCTCTCTCTCTCTCTCTCTCTCTCTCACACACACACACGCACTGACACAGACATGCACACAAATCCACACCATCCCATAAGGGCGTATTTAGAGAGCAAGTGGATCTGGTTACCTGTGAGCTCTCTCCCACACACACACATGCTACAGTATCGCCAACAGTCACGGCGCAGTTCGATACCATTCATTGTTTACTTTGCTCATTAAACCCTTAACGACTATAAGAAGACAGTTGGCCAATAAGTAAAACCATGCATCGTATTATTTCTTATTTTCCTGTCAGATAAAACATCTCTGAACTTATTCTAGTGTACCGATGCCTTTCATTTGACGTTGCATCGCTTCTGAATTTAACTTTGACCCTGTATAAATAAGACAAATAAAAAAACTAATTTATTCTCCCTAATGATTTTTCAGTATGACTACTGCCCCCTTGTGGATAATGATTATGCATGTTAGTTGCCTTGATTTAAACAGTGAATTTGAGGAGATGGCTCTGTCTCTTGACCTCCCATGTTGTAGGTAGTGGTGGGAATCACCTTTTCCCTGGACTCATCTGTCATCACCCTGTTATCCAGCGATGACATGATGCGCGCACACACACACACACACACACACACACACACACACACACACACACACACACACACACACACCTGCACGACATGTGGTGTTATGATTTATTCTGTCTTTTAGTGGCCGTGAATCTGTAATTCCATGAGGGTTGTTGTGATACACGCCAGATGGAGAACTGGACAAGCACACACACACACACACACACACACACACACACACACACACACACACACTCACACACTCACAGGTGGTACAAGCTGTATGCATGCACAGGTGTGTGTGATGAGAAATCTGTTTTGATCCGTTTGCGTAGTCATGTGTCTCACACACACACACACACACACACACACACACACACACACACACCTGGACCAGTGGGTGTGCTGACAGGTGTCATCAGTCCTCCCGCATGTTTATCTATAGATTCACTGTCGACTGACTGTGATAGAGTTGTCACATCAGCTGTCCCTTAGCAGCAGTCGGTGACGGGGCAAGGCGGGGCGCCTGAGGAGGAATAAAACCACACACACATATCTTTGCAGGGTGGGGAGGAAATATGAGGTGGAACCACGGCTGCAAATTCAGCCCACATGTGCGTATCTAGCATGGCATGTATTTATGAATGCTGTCGAATGGGATGAACGAGCACCATGTCGAATTTCACTTTTGTTTGAAATGGCTGAAGGTTGTGTTGTTTATTTTCATGCTGGTCCTGTTGAATGAAACGCCAGGTTGTGGAATTGAGTCTGCTTTATGATCATCATCAACATGTTTCACCATAATTCAATCTGCACTGAAAATCATAAAAACAGTACTACTACAGCTTGTACCATCTGTGTGTGTGTGTGTGTGTGTGTGTGTGTGTGTGTGTGTGTGTGTGTGTGTGTGTGTGTGTGTGTGTGTGTGTGTGTGTGTAATCTGGGTCAGCCAGCTGAGGTAACTCATTCAGGGAGAACAGTCCATCCCCAGGCTGCCACCTTCTTTCTGCCTTGTGTACATACGCACATGCAGAAACACAGACGCAGACACACACACACTTTACGTCTGTTTTTTTTCTTCTTCACTACCTAGCAACAGCATTAGTCCAAAACCAAACAGGAAATGCTGAGGATGTGAGCACTCTGGAGTTGCTATAGAAACGAGATGCTGTGGATGCTGATGATTGTGGCTTGTCTGCTCTTGTGTAGCTCAAAAGTTAATTTGGGTGATTCAGTGTATTTCTTATTGTCGAAGAAAAGTAGAAAACATGAGTAAATGTGTTGATTCAGTGAATGAAGATACAAACACAGAGATGCAGATATTAAGAAAGAAGGAAACATCTCCCTGTTTGTTCTCTACAGAACTTTAAAGCATCCCAATTCGGAGGAAGGTCGGTTTGAAGTGCCATTAAAGTGAGCTTTATTTGATATTATATTAAAGGTGGTTTGTTGGTAAAGAAACAGATGTAAAGAAAGAACAACTGCATGGCCGAGAGAACGGAGTAAATACATTCTGAGCTGCAACTCTGAACATGCCTTAGAGATTGTCATCTCTGATCTCTGTCACCAGACCTTCAAACTCGTCTATTGTTTCTATGGCAACATGGATTAAAGGCCAATTTCCTGCCACGAGCTTGACCTTTAAATGTCATTCGTGACCTTTTTTTTCTGTTGTCCCCAATTGATCTCAGTTGGAGAGAAAGAGCCTAAAGTGTGTTTGGGTTTATCGATGGACGAAGGCCGCCTCGTGCTGAACTTAAATAGAGAAACTCTGTTTGATTGTTATGAAGTCAAACGATATCAACGTGCATGTAGACGTTTTATTGAGCTGGTTGACATCGGATGGTTCCAGGCTTTGTATTTGTGTTAATACTGTGTGACACACTGTATTTTTCTCAGTTCACTCAGTTTCAGCTCAGACCCACATGCCGTGCCGACTTCTACTTATGAAACTTTTTCATTAAAACTGCATTTTAGATTTACGCACTGTAGAAAACTCTCTGGCGATGCGTGCCATCCAGCTGATGCATGCTCACTCACATAACCATGCCCCCCCCTGTGTATTACAAACGGTTGTGTACTTGTTGTACTTCATTAATTGTTAAAGAACCCTACAGGCAGATCTGCGTGTTTTAGATAATTGAATTTATGCGGTGATGCATTGCTAACAAGAACTCTTTGGAAAACAGACACTGGAAATTGATGCAACTGCATAACCATATGAAGAAAAAATATAACTGTGTTCAAAAATATAACAACATAACCACTTCTTAATCTGCCGTTCTGAGATTTGAGGTCAAGAGTGTTCTCACTTACACTAAACTACTTTTCAATTGAATCCTTCTGGACTTTTTAAAACATAAATGTCTTCTATTTAAGGGGTTTATTGTGAAACAGATAGATAGGTTTTCCATTCATGGCAACATCAGGAAGGTGTCTTTTCCAATCATGAAAAAATATATAGAAAATAGAAATAATATCTCCAAATAAAGTCCCAGTCTACTATTTCAGATTTGTGCAAATGTGTTGCTTTTCTCTGTTTTCGTGTAATACCTGGATACCTTGTGGTATTTCGATTGTTGCGTATTCCATCGACTAAAAGTCAGAAAGTCATAAAAGTCAGAAAGTCAAAGTAGCAGAGGCTGAGAGATTCCCAAGTATGGGTCAAGCTAAAAAAAACACTGGATGCTGCAGTTTCTTTGTTTCATTAGACCCCCCAAACCTCCTTAATGCCATCTCACTTCAAATCCAACACCTCCAGATTGTAATTAAGGCTTTCAAGTTTTGGCTCTCGAATACAACTGTTTTCACATCTTCACCTTTAATTCTTGTTTTATTAGATTTTGATATTTCTGCCTTTAAAATTGAAAGCAGCGGCAGCCTCGAAGATGAGAAGTAGGCGAGCTTGTAAAAATCCTTGTCACTATTTGACACCCTTGCTCACCATTGCCATGGTGATCTGCAGGCTGCTGCTGACCATTGTTCCTGCATAACGTGACACAATCGGTACTGTGATCATGGTGGACCGCGGCGGGCAGCTCCGGCATCCTCCCTCTTCTCGTCCCTCAGATCGATTATTTATGGAGGGATTGGTGGAGTCTGGCTGAGCGGAGGGCTGCGAGCATCTGCCCTGCCTGCTGTCTCTCCTTTTACACACACGGAGGGAGGGCCATGACACACACACACTTTTTATCTCTCTCATGGTACACACACACACACACACCTCCACATACGCTCAGATCTTGCTGACATCATCCATGCAGTAGAAACGGATCAGACAGCCTTGCACACACGCTGAAGTGCGCTCCCCTGCCTCTCACATACGGCGCGTGTGCGTGCGCTGCCGATCCTGCTACAGAACAAGACGCACACTTTGACACGCAAGAGCGAATTTACAGGAGAGCAGGAGATTTGCATGCAGAGAGGTTGTTTTCATGAAGAGCTGAATCATTTTAAAAGCGTCTGTTGAAGAAGAGAGGACCAGGGAAGGAATATGTTTATTTTATGTCATGAATGAGAGGAAAGGCGGCGATCCCTTCGACCCCTCAGGTGTTGTCTCTTCTTTTTCTCTGCTGTGATTCTGCGGACATGAAGACCGAGGTTGTGTGAGTCCAAACCAACCCGGCAGGTGTTTGTCCTTCTTGTCGTTCCGCTGTGCGTCTATGTGCCCAAGTGAGTGTGCGTCCGGGCACCGGGATCGCTCCGTATGCTGCAGATGGTTCGAACCCTTGCCCAGTTCAGCATCGCTCTGGAGGAAATGAACGAGAATGGAGAGAATACAGGAGATGAGGGGGGCGGAGGGGCAGACGAAGTGGTGGACAGGGATGCTGCGAATCAGTTCAGAAACAACAACAGGAACGGGAACTCCAGCAGGAATCTGAATGGACTTTGTGCTGGAAACCCCAACGGAGAGGTAGATGCGGTGTTTTCCTTTCTTTGCAGTTAAGGTGTGTGTGCTTTGTGTGCGTCGTCCCTGTGTTGCACCTTTGCTGCGAATCTAGGACGTTATCACCTGCCCGTCCAGGTCCATTTACATTTCACTCCATTCAGCCTCCGTGTTCCCTCTGCTAGCTGCTGTGGATCCTGCTTTTCTTTCAATTCTTCTGTAATTACTTTTGTTATTCTGTGTACCTCATCCAGTCTCGTAGCTCATTCCTCGTTTAAACATGCCTGTCTTCCTCGGATAATGTCTCCTTCTTCAGACCCTCGTCTCTCTGTGATAAAATTACAGCTGAGTGAATCACACGATTAACACAAACACCCACCGTCACAGACACTCTCACCTCTCTTTTAGCCCCGCTGTCCGTCCATCTGGGCTTTCCTTCATGAATCTGCACTCACTGTCCGGTGTTTGATCATCTGTGCGTACAGCATCTTTGGTAGTTTTTTTTTTTTTTTTAACATCATTTACTTATTTGAGCGTTTGCATCAGAGTCCCCAAACACTTTTGGATTACAGACTCACACATACTGCCGACATAACACAGCCGCTGTAGTTCTGCTAATCTGCCTGTTAATCCACAGCAAGGATTGCAGTGTGTGTTGTATGTGGGAGGGTCGAGTAAATCTCTGGAAGAGCAGAGCTACATATTTTCATGGTAGAAATGTGTGTTTTTCTTTAATTGAGGAAACCCGAACATTTATAGGAATATAGAAAATTAAAGCTAACCATTCACTATATAAGTCACCACATATATATATATATATATATATATATATATATATATATATATATATATATATATATATATATATATATTTAGAAAGTAAAGACACGAATAAGAGGTGGTGTACATCCATCTGCATGCCAGAATTGCACAGCTTGAAGAGGAAGGGAAGGATTTCAGGACCAGGAGACATTAAGAAATCATCTATCTGTGCTCTGCAGATGGGTTTGGATGAATAGAGGAAGAGGGCGGCGATAAGGATGCTTTCTCTTTGGGCTAAGAGGCAGCCTGTTGCTGCTTTCGCCTGGCTGTTGCCAGGGGATACAGTCGTCGGGGAATTGGGATGAAGGCGGCAGGGGTGGAGAGGAGTGACGACAGCAGCGAGATGAGAGGAAAGAACTGCGTTTCTGTCACTGGTGCTTTAAATGAAATAACTTCAGCCCAGACACCAAACTATGGATCTGGCAAAATAAAGCTAGTATATATTTTGTATTGGAAAAAAAAGTGATTCTAAAAGACTGCAGTAAATTCATAAATGTGTACGTCTGTGTTAATACGTATCATAACGTCAGCGAGAAGGATAAAACAAGAGCATAGAGGTTTTATTGACTTAATTAGAAGAAATTAAAATTCCACTGTCAGACAAGTCCCTAAGTGGTTTCTAGGTTCTGGTCCAGAAAAATTGTCATGTTTACTATTTTTTTTTAAATTTTTAGGCATCAAGCATTTTTTTTTTTTAGGCGCCAGCATTTTCATCCATTCTAGTAAATGCAGTAACTTAGGGAAATATAAATGAACTTTAAAAACCCCTTACACCCCTAATAAACTCACATAGGTGATCTTGAGCATTTTGTCCAATTAGGGATATTCTCATGTTTACCGACTATGAGGGATTGACATCTCTAAGACATTATCATCATCATCATCATTAAGACATTCCGCTAACAAAGAGACGGACAAAAATACGTGGCAGAAACATAACCATGTTGACAATATACTGTCATTATTTCCGCTCAAAGTGATTTACCTGCAGTCCTTCCAGCTGTGTCCCAGACGAAGGTCGCAGAGAGAAAAGAAAGTGACCTTACAAAATGTTTTGATGGCACACAATTGATCACAGCTGCGGCACTTAAGAAGGATTGTAAACTTTGGGACCTCTATTGGCAAAATAGCAATTTTACTAAATTGTTTGTGCAAAGCCGGCACAGAAAGACAAGCTGGAGTTATTTATTTTTTTATTCTGTAATGACTTCATCAAATTATTTAACTGAACATGTTGTATGGGGGCCCTCCGATGCTCAAAGTGTGAGCTCGTCAAACTACCAAGACCAAAATGACGGGAACCGTTTTGTACAGTTTTATACAAACAGAAATAAAGGGTGACGCAGAATACAGAAATGTATTCCATATCGAGTTGATCAACCGTATGACAGAACATCCGCTCAAAGACAAGTATAGTTGATACACAGCGTGACCTTTGCTGCATGAAACCACAACTGAAGTAGTTAAAATGGCATTAGACGTGGCTGGCTCTGGTTTCTGTCGTCTTGGCTGTCATGCTGTAATGTTTGGCTGCCGTTATGAGGAATCGCTTGCTTCATGGACCCCCTGGGTCCACAGCACGCTCGAGACATGGGATCTCACAGAGGGACGCACGAGAACACGCTGTACTACTCACACACGCACTGCACACACTTGTTCGGACGTGTTTCTCACACACAAACACTGGAGGGTTTCCTCTCAGATCCCCTCCAGCTGGATTAAGTGGATAAAGCTATAGGGACCATCTCTCCTGTCACATTCACTCCCGTACCGCAGGCTTTCTGAGAGGACAGAAGAACCATGTCACCTCCACTTATTATGGTGTGCTGGTGCTCTTTGTTCAACAGCATCAGCTGTTTGGAGCTGAAACTCATTCTTGCTCTTCAGGCCACATCATTCCTGAGATATGTGATTGAATAGATTAAAGTTATCCAATCGCAAATCATTTAAGGTGTGATCTCAAGATTTCAGCTCTGAAATGAGGGAAGATTCCTTAGTTAAATGATTTAATTCAGGGAAAATACAATATAACATAATTCATGCTTGGTGACAAAGATATTTAAAGCAATGGCATCTTTTAAACTCTGTCTCCTACAAAATCACATTCCCATACAACTGAACTGCATTCTCAGTTAGGTTCCCAAGGAAACATATTTTTTTTTAAACAGTTTGAAACGGTATGAAACTTGTTTTGTTTTTTGTTTTTTTACGAACATTTTTTTTTTTTTGGCAACAAAACGCATAAAAAAAACATATTTTGGCTTAAAATCACTTGATTTGAAACAAAATAAAACAATAAAAAAAAATGCAACTAAAGTACGTGTTTAGGCAACAAACTGTTGTTATCCAAAAGTGTGTGAAAGCCCTGTGTTTTTTTCCAACCCATCCATCACCCTGATCTTATACGCAGACTTCAGCAGACTGCTTTGTATTATATATAATACTGTACTATAAAAATAATCCAAAAATGAACTGAGACAAATTATAATATATTGGTATAAAACAAAGCAAAGTCTTACTTTACAACTCTTTTACAAATTCACAGAATTGTGTGCATGTCCATGTTGGAGTATTTCCCACCCTACACACACGATGATGAGGCCTTTTGCTACAGCAGAGCTGTTTTATTTATTTAACATAATCAAGTAATAAATGCAATAAATATCCTTTAGAAACCAGAGAAAAGCACAGGTGTCATCTCTGATGTTAATGAGGCTTACCTGTTTCAGTTTCATGGCTAATTGGGAGACTTACTGTGGCTATCATGAGTGTAATTAGTTGCACCTGTGCTTGTGCTCGTTAAGCTTCTGTTACACCTGAGTCAGCTTCACTCTCTCTTAAAGGTCATTCCAACTGCCTCCCGCTTTTGTAGTTTTGTCCTCATTTTTAATGGTTATAACCGAATCGATGACACAAGCAGTCACATGATCATACGAGCCGGGTTAGCCAGACTGGAAGAAACAAACCGAGGTCAACACAGCCATCGCTGTTCAGAGACTTCCTGGTTTGATTTGACCTTCAGTACTTACCTACAGCATCATTACTGACTTTTCAGGTACGCTCACACCGATGTTACCTCCAAGTAAAGATTCAACAACCAATATACCGGATTACCGAAGTTGTCAAAAATAACGATGAGTCATCCTTTTGGAAGGTGAAATAATATATATATAATAATAATTCATAATAAACCTTCTGCCTTGCAATGAGACAGCAAACGGTGACTCATCCAGTTATCATGGCACCACAGTTGTAGTGTGGGACTGTTGCTTTATTACACATGAATCAGTGTCTTGGCTGCAGCTTCAGTGTTGTGAGAGACCAGCCTTTCCAGTCACCATTCAGCCCCTCAGCTTGCTATATGGTAACCATGCTAACCAAATGAAACCGGCATTCCTGGCATTATTTCACCAAGTTCCTGTGTGTGTGTGTGTGTGTGTGTGTGTGTGTGTGTGTGTGTGTGTGTGTTCTAATAAAGACGCCCAGCACAGAACAGAGGGACATTTAATTTCATGTCCCCTCTCACGCATACATGTCTTATTGCCCCTCCTCCAATGCCCCGTCATTATCAGCCAAACAGCTCGGTGACGGTCCAAGTCTTTCCTAATGTGTGCAGAGCGTGTGCGTGTGCCTGCGTTGTGGTGAGAGTGGCCCATTTTGATTTTGTGCGTTTGTCCTTGTCAGGTTGACATCAGAGTAATGATGCAGCAGTCGTGTCAAAGAGAGTGGATCTGCATTTGTCAATTTGATCAGCGCTAATGAGATTTAATTTCTATGAGACATTCATGCAGAGGCAGGCAGCTGTGTTCCTGTGTGTGTGTGTGTGTGTGTGTGTGTGTGTGTGTGTGTGTGTGTGTGTGTGTGTGTGTGTGTGTGTGTGTGTGTGTGTGTGTGTGTGTGTGTGTGTGTGTGTGTGTGTGTGTGTGTGGCCACAAGCTACAAGGGAAATCCTGCTTTTACTACACTGTACACTACAGAAATACTGCAGTTCCAAATACATACAGTACAGTTAATATCTACAAGCAATGCAGTTGTGAACTGGCCTTGATGGCATCATTCTCAACAAATCATAGTTTTAATTTTTACAATAGTTAATTCATAACGAAATAATCAATTTGCTATTTAAGTTTCTTGTATAATGTTTTTTTTTTTTATTGGAGCTGATGGTAGAAAAAAAACAATAAAAGGTATCACCCTGGGGTCTAAATGTGATAGATATGTTCCATTATTTTCTGATATAGTATAAACATTTAATTGATCGATAATAATAAATGATTCATTGTCTTTATGTACAACAGGGAGGTACATACCAGAACACAGTGGCAACTTTTACAAACTAGGAGAGTCCATTAAGTCCATTAATTATTGTTCAAGTTAAAAATATTCTTATTTGCTTTATTGCTGGAGTTCTAAAGTTTGTTTAGATTTGCAGGTGTGAAATTCACCCAGAAAGGTCAGCAACTGAATTCCTCTCACTAAAAGTGTGCTTAATGCTTGAGAACCTGGGATTCAGGGCAATTTGGCAGAG